>NW_015151156.1:0-15966 GCF_000732505.1 Cyprinodon variegatus | reverse complement strand
TACACACATACATACACATTTCGAACAGAAGATTGTTTTATTGTTTTTTATGCTGAGATGTAGCTGAAAATAAACTGAGCTGAGACATAAAAAAGGTGAAACTCAAAGTATTTTATTCCTACAATTTGAAAGCAACAGTTATCCTTTGTACTGTACGTTAACTTGATTCATTTAGAGCTATGACAGATTTTAAACTACACCAAAACAATGAAATCAAAATGATTAGTATAATTTTGATTTAGTAATAATAAAAATTAGATTTTATAATATTCAGTCTGTCTTTGCCTTGTAACCTCCTTACAAAGTTCTACAAGGTCTCACAAATTTGCAGCAATTTCATATTTCAAATAAATATTTAAACATGCTATTATACAGCAGCACAAATAGTTTTATTGCTTTTCCCATTGGTGTACAAAAAACCCCCCAAACAAAACAAAAAGTGTATATTAACTATGTGTATAATTCAGCAGGTGCATATTTCATCCATCCATCTTCTAACACGCTTTATCCCAAGTGGGGTCACGAGGGGTGCTGGTGCCTATCTCCAGCTGCCAATGGGAGAGAGGCGGGGTACACCCTGGACAGGTCGCCAGTCCATCGCAGGGCACGAGTATATTTATAATATCTAATATCTATTTTTTTCTAAATTTCATATTCCCTCTATTATTTACTGCCACTGTATGTTTGCTTGCCCTTTTATAGTACCTCATTATCAAAACAAATCCCTTGTACAGTAAGTGTAAAAACGCTTACATTAATTCCAATACTTGGCAATAAAGCATGTCTGTTTTCGATATGTTCTACAATTATGCATAAAGGCATAATTCTGGTTTTTGTACATGAAATTGTGTGAAATGTTCACCGTCGGTAACTTAGTTGTAGCAGTGTCCTTACTGTCACCAAACCTCCTGCTATGAGAAACCGCCCATAATGTACCAGAGAAAAAGTATTTCAGGTGCAGAATGGGGGCACAGATAATCAAAGGCTTTTAAGCTAAAAATAAATGTGCAGGTGTTTGATTAGACTATTTCAACAATTTTACAACATCGCGAAGCTATATCAGACCTTATATCAGTCCTATATAAGATAGGACTATTTTTTGGATGTCATCACTCCGCTGCTTAGGTGAGGAAGACAGTTCCTGCAAACAGAAATAAACAAAACGGCACAGTTTTTAAATTTATTTGCAAAAATCCAAGAAACACATTTTTCTATTGTGTCTGTATGGGGTATTTTATGTAGGGTGGAGGGAAAATTAATTTAAGCCATTTTGAAACAAGGCTGTCATGATGTTGCTGTGAATGATGTGGAAAAGTGAAGCAAAATTAAAACATTTTGTCAACACCTTTTTCTTCCAGACATTAACTGTCACATAATTTACATTTATTAAATCTGAGAAAATCCACAATCAGTCTTTATTTTTGCCCCAGAAAATGACCCATGGTTACATGTGAGTCCTGTTATCAAAGGAAAAGAAAAAAAGCAGTTTAGGATTGTTCTCCTTTCCTCCACCCCTTGTGAATAATTTTCTCCATGAGAAATCCGCCGCAAACTATATTTAAATCTCCTTATATGCTGGTCATGATCTTGTAGGATTTTACTTCCTTAAACTGTCAACCATCGCTAACACACAGCCCACATTCAAATAGTAACATTGCTACAGGTATAACAGCCATCTCCCTGAAAAATCTGTCATAATAATTGTCATTACATTAGTGAGCCTTGCTGCGATTTTGCACTTAATCAGTTTGTGTTTAACTTGTGAGGTATTAACTGCACCACAGCAATGCAAATATTAAGACATTATTAAACCAACACAATCTACTGTATAGCACATACTGTTCAGGTTTGTTTTTGTAGTCAGTTACAATACCATTAAAACATAAAGGTAAAGCATTTTATCACTTGTTAAAACAACAAACAAACTGTTAAGGACAGAGGACAAAAATCACAAAAAACACAGTAAAATAGGATATTAAATAAATATACAGTTGAGTTCACCAACAAAAGCTGTTGTTGCTTTGCTTTCTTGCTGTCGATTAAGTTATATGTATTAACTGTGGCACACGACTGTGTTGTTTCCATTTTCACAAGTTAGGTATGTTCTTTTCTTCAAAAACTTCTGGATTGGGACAAATATGTTTATAGCAGGACTCACTCAGCATATACCACCAAGCTCACTTAAGTTTCCTGGGTAGATGAGCTGGGTATCTAAAGAACAGATCTCCTTCATCCTAGGGATGGGCGATAGGACGATACATATCAGACGATATAAAAGTGTCTATCAAGCTAATTCTATTCTTTATTTTTTTTTAATCCCAAAAGAAGCGCCATCTTGTGGTTTTACAGCATAATGCTGCTTTACGGCTTTTGAATGACTTAAAGGGGAACACCTTTTTTTTTTTTTTTACATTGGGCCCTTGATTTTACTTTATTACAACATGTTCTACTCACAGGCTTTGTGTCATATGGCTCTGTTCTGAAGATATTCCGTTTTGTAATCCAAGTAACGTCTTCCTTTGGGCAACGACTAGGGCACAAACTAAACTGTTCATAATTTATTCTTTATGGTACGCCAGCATTCATAATGTAGGCGAATCACTGTCCACCAGACATCTGCGGTTATATTTTTTATACATATATATATTTTTAAAACAAAGTGGAGTGTGTATGACGTCATCCGTGCACGCCGGCTACTATTTATTTATCCTGTCCGCTGAACTGCTGCTAGCTTTACTCACATGCCTGGAAGACGTCTAGTGCTACTACCACAGATTATCTCGCTCTTGAAATGGAATTGAACGATTCAGATTAGCTAGAAAGGGTAGAGCGTAGCCGCCTGTGGCCCAGGCTGCCTGTCACAACACCAGTCCGGCGCGCGGGTGAAGTCATACACACTGCTTTGTTTTAAAAAGATATAAATATAAAAAATATAACCACGGATGTCTGGGGGACAGTGATTCACCTACATGTTATGAATGCTGGCGTACCATAAATGATAAATTATGAACAGTTTTGTTCAACTCGTTGAACATAGGAAGACGTTACTTGGATATAACAAAACCGATTATCTTCGGAAGAGCTCCAAATGACACAAAACTAATATGGGTGAGTAGAACATGATGTAATAACGTAAAATCAAGAAGCCAATGTAAAAAAAAACTGTTTTCCCCTTTAAGTTAGTCTTCTGAATGGTTCTTCTTTTTTGGATCACTCAGAAACAAATAAACCAAATACATTTGTTGAAGCTGTCAGTATTTTAATTTTACCCACATTTAACAAACTTTTGGCTTTAGACAAGGCTTTCTTCTGTCATTATTTTGTGGGCCAAGTGGCATTTGTTCAAACCACAAACACATCAACTATAATGTTCTTTATTTTTTAAATAATCGTAGGTAAATAAAAGTAACAAAGGGTGATTTTGCAGAAGCTTAAAACGTATTTAAAAACAGTTTTTGTCAGTTGTTTTTCTTTGTTCCTGTAGCCCCCCCGCCATCTCCAATCATTCTGCATGAATCTCTAACATGAATCTCTGATTATGGCTGAAGAGTAGTCTTACTCCTAACGACCAGAAGCTGTTAGGAGTAAGACATGATCAGTGGCGGTGTGAATGGCCACCCGGCAAGCATAAACAGTCTGACCAGTCTGCAGCAGCACCGGTCATGTTTCACTGTTTCTGGCAGTCAGTTTACAATTCCTTTAGACGAGATAATAAAAAAACAACTACTTGTTATTCTCATCACCTGCTGACTGAAAATTGTTTACGAACTAAATATTTTCCAATTTTTATGCCAAAATATTTAGATTCTGACTAATAAACATGTAGATTGTACATATATACACATACACACATCGGTCTCTATTGATAGTAGCAGGATTTCCCTATTCCTTTTCACTTCTGGAAAGTTTTTTCTCCCCATTTCAAATCCTAAGATTTGTAAAATATAAGAACTTTCACATAAGGAAATCCCCTGAGTACGATATATGATGTGAAAGGAATGACAGGAGAGAAAGGAAAAACAGAGACAGCAAGCTGTGATGAAAGGTAGAAAAAATATTAAAATGGAGCGGATAGTAAAGGAGAGTAGAGAACAAAAAGACAGAACCGTAAAGAGGAAAGGAGGGATGGCATGTGGTTCCAGTGATCAGGATGAGGTAATACTGCTGATGAAATCCAGACAATGATGAAGGCAGGCATACAACCAATGAGATGGAGTCAAGGGGAAACCTTATGAAATTCAGAATAAAGGCAGTAAAAAAGAATATGAAAATTTATGTTTTTTGAAAAAAAAAAAAAATAAAATAAGATTTTTATTTACATGTCAAACCTTAACTGAGTCCACAGGATGAGTTCTGAACTGGGCATAATGAAGCAAATCCAGCACCAAATGCCATCCTCAATGGCTAACTGACACCATGCAGGTATATGCAGTGATGGAGCCCTCTGCTAACTGTTTAGTATGGAGTGATACCACAATGTGGCTACAATGTCTGATGTAAATGCTTGTCAGGATCAAATAATTCTGAATGAGGCAATCTCAAGCTGACCTGAACACGCACAACCCACTTCAAAGTATTTATTTTTTGAGGGGCTAAACAGGATGGCAGAATATTTCTCCAAGAGGGAAAACTTCACGTCAAATAAGGTATGACACCTAAAAGTTCAGCCTTGGGTCTATATGGAATTATGTCTTCAGGGAGGGAATAATTGTTAATTGCATTTCAAGTAAAGCTTGTGAATATGTGCATGAATATGACAAAATCTCTGAGTCAGTGGCTCCACCAGAGGGTAGCCATGGCCACCCTGTGCAATGCCCTGGCCACCCTACTGGTCACCCCACTCACCAGTGCAAATTTTAGTAGCATCAGTTTGGTATTTCATCCCATTATGCACAGCCAGCAATGTAACATTAAAAATCACACAATAAACCAAGATATGAGTAGGTGTTTACTTAATGTCTTTATGGTAAATGGCCTGTACTTACATAGCACTTTTTCAAGTCAGGAGACTTGACCAAAGAGCTTTACACTACATTCAGTTATTCATGCACCCCAAAATTTTTAGTGGCCCCATCTGGCCATGAAACATTTCCAGAGGCGCTACTGCCCTGAGTTGCTCCTAACTGGCAAAATAGATGTATTTTTTTTTTTTCTCAACTTCCATGTTTGGAAGCTGTAGCTTGTTCACTCACACATGGACTTCCTCACGTCTTTCTGCAGCTCAGAGCTAGATAACACAAACAAACCAGTCATTCATCCTGCTTCCTTTTTATGCAGCACATTCATTTACCACCCAGGATGTCCCCCCCCCCCCCTTCCCCCCATTTATAAATTGAGGATGTTGAAATCTTACCACATCTGTAGTGAAAACGTTTCATAAGGGAATCAAACCAAAAGCAGCTGGGTCAGGGCCTGTAAGATGTTTCCCCCCATTTTCGCCTTTAATACACATTATTATCACCCAGTTTTATGTTGCAGATTTCATCTAAAACATGTGGTGCCTCTCAGGCTTTCTTTGGCAATAGAACATACTTACAGATAATTTTTTTTTGTCTTTCTACAAACAGCTTCATTACATTCTTATTTGGATTTGGTCAGCTAAGTTTCTCCCTTTATCTGAATCTGGGAGAGTCTCTGAATATCTAGGACTCACATCACCTCTTTATTGATCCAGGGCCCTTTAGGGTGAGTCTGGAACAGCCCACAACTGCTATTGAACATATTTTCCTTCTGAAGAAGCTTTGTAAATCCTTTATCCACAAGCATGCCCATGTACACATACGAGGGGGGTTTGGTTCCAGGTGTTCAAGAATACACAGTAATACTAAAAACTAAGCTGCAGCCACAGATATACGCTATGTGCAGAATTTACTATTGGGCCACAATTGTGTTCTCAATCAACCCAAAAGACTCCTTAATACCAAAGTTTCATTTTTGGAAGTTGATGCTGTTTTTTTGTTTTTGTTTTTTTTTTTTAGATTTTGCCATTTTATGAGGATGTCTGTGTGTGCAGGTAAATATTACTGTGCAGAAATATTAGGCAAGGTAATAAAAAACCAATATATACCCATCTCACTTCTGTATTTTCACCAGGTAAACCAATATAACAACTGAAAATTCAGAAATAAACATTTGCAACATTCAAAAACAAAACACATCAGTGACCAATATAGCCACCTTTCTTCACCATGACGCTCAAAAGCCTTCCACCCATAGATTATTTCAGTGTCTTGATCTGTTTGTGATCCACATTGTGTGCAGCAGCCACCACAGCCTCCCAGACACTGTTCAGAGAGGTGTACCTTTTTCCCTCCCTGTAGATCTCACATTTCATGAAGGACCACAGGTTCTCGATGGGGTTCAGATCAGGTGAACAAGGGGGCTATGTCATTATTTTTTCTCCTTTTAGACTTTTTGTGGTCAGCCACGCCGTGGTGTATTTTGATGCGTGTGATGGAGCATTGTTCTGCATGAATATCATGTTTTTCTTGAATCGTCTTCTTCTTGTACCACTGTTTGAAGAAGGTGTCTTCCAGAACCTGGCAGTAGGTCTGGGAATTGATCTTGACTCCATCATCAACCCAAAAAGGTCCCACAAGCTGATCTTTGATGATACCAGCCCATATCATAACCCCACCTCCACCTTGCTGGCGTCGATAAGGAACTTGCTGCCCTTTACTGATCCAGCCTCGTGCCCATCTGTCTGACCCATCAAGACTCACTCTTCTCATTTCATCAGACCAAAACACCTTGGAGAAATCAGTCTTCAGATATTTCTTTGTCCAACCTTGATGTTTTGTCTTGTTCAAAGGTGGCCTTTTTTCGGGTTTTCTTACCTTGGTCAGGTCCCTGAGTATTGAGCACATAGTGCTTCTCGGCACTCCAGACATGTTGCAGCTCTGAAATATGGCACAACTGGTGGCTAATGGCTTCCTGGCAGCTTCACGCTTGATCCTTCTCAATTCATGGGTAGTTATTTTGCGTCTTCTTTTTTCAACACGCTTCTTGCGCCCCTGTTGGCTATTTGCCAAGAACCGCTTGATTGTGCGAGGGTCCCGTTTCAAAAGCTTGAAAATTTCCAAATTGCTGCACCCCTCTGAAAGACACCTGACAATTTCTGACTTTTCTGAGTCTGTCAACTCTATTTTCTGACCCATTTTGCCAAAGGAAAGGAAGTTGCTTAATAATTAAGCACAACTTATATAGGGTGTTGATGTCATTAGGCCACACCCCTTCTCATTACAGAGATGCAAACCACCTGATTTACTTAATTGGTAGTTGGCTTTCAAGCCTATACAGCTTGGAGTAGGAAATGTATGAAAAGGATGATGTGGTCGAAATACTAACTTCTGCACACAGTGTATACCACCCTGAATAATATTGTGTAATCACCATAGGCTTTTCCCTCCACACATATGGATATCTACCTGCTGGTCTGAAAGCTTTTTTGATGTCTACTTATTTGTCTGTTGTCTTCTTTTTGCTGTGTTGTGTTCTTTGTTTTCTCTTCCTCTCATCTCATCCAGGTTTGGAAGCATACCTCTAGGAGTTACTGTATAAATGTCCATTGTACACAATTTTCTCCCTAAACCATTTTTAGTAAAGTTTTATATACAATTGGAAACTTATGGCAACAATCATAATGGCCTGCTTGTGAAAGTAAATCTGTTAGGCTATCAATTCAAATCGATTACCAGAACTATATCGGCAAAACAGGACACACGCAAAAAATACAAAAACTAGTTCCTCCTAGTTTACAGAAAATATTTACCAAAAAGCTTCTCGGTGATGCTCATGGATGTTGGAAGAGCATAGTCCAGGAGCAGTGTTCTGTGCAGAGGTTATAGAAAGCGTACTCCAAGAGAAAATATGTGGTTTAAACCTTTTTTTAATTTTGCCAGATTGTTGCTAACTAAAGCCTTTATGGAAGAATGACACGAAAAAGTATAAAATAAAGCCGTAAAGAATCAATATGGATGTTTTTAAGAAGCTGTTTAGGGGACACAACAAGCAGCTAAAATATGCTGCAGGAAAGGACATCTCTCATTAGCTACTATAGCTAGTGATGTGTGCATTCAGGTGCCACTGCATTGAGTCAACAAGATTTTGCTGTTGCTATGGTGCATTCACAATGAACAGGAACCCTGTAAATGATTGGGAAGTTTCATGTGCTTTGCCTGTTATTTTGTCAGAAATATGCCTGGCCAGTGAAAGCAATTTGCACAGTGGGTGAAAGGCCCCCAAAAGTCTTTGAGTCTGCTGGTTGTTGGTTTCAGATAGTGGACAGGAATTTTAAGGAATCAATCGTGGCACTGTATTTAATTCGGAAAGCCAACCAAAGCTGCTGGTGTCACTGTGTCCAGTAAATCCTACAGATATGCTACATGTTCAGGTAGTCCAGAAGTGGCCTGATTATGGCTGCTTTCTGTTGAACTTAAAGTGAATTGAAATGGCATTTCGGAACTCAGACAGGAGCAGCAGTAAAATCAGAGCTCTAGAGGCTAACTGCGGGAAATGGAAGGATCACGGCAGTACAATGCACAAGCCCAGCAAGAAGAGCGCACCAAAGAGGGGAGAGGCAGCAGTAATTGGACAGTGTCTGTACTGGAGATAAGGGAGGATGACGAACAGTCCTTCTAGAGCTATTTAAAATGTGTTTTTTAAATAAATTTATTTTGTATTTGTTTCTGTGATTCTGAATATATTTTTGAATTAAAAAAAAATGTTTTTACAATGGCTTTAATAGTTTAGAAAATGCATGGGGGGTAATATATCCAAGATAGAGAAAATGAAACGCAGTTGGCAGCTCTCCGAGAATTTTTTTTTTTCTTTTCTTGTACACTCTGAAAAAATAATATTTTTTCAGAACAGTTAGTTAAAATACTCCAAACAAAAGCTTTTCTCAAACATCCCAGTCTGCATATCTGTATGTCAGTAGTGTCCCACCACAGCTGCAAGCATGGATAAATTAAAACTTCATCCCTTTTCCTTAGAACAATGTGTAACAGTGCCTTTAGTAATACACCAACACATGTTATCAAGTCTTTACAGATTAATAGCATTTGCATCGCGAAAGGATCACAAAGATACCAGTTTCTTAACATACCACTCGACTTACATGTGGCCATCTCCTGTTTTGATGGCATTGTTTCCTACTTTGCTACCTTTCCTGGGGAGCTTTGAGTCACCTCTGCTACATAGAAATGTGGAGATACAAAAAAAAAAAAAAACATACGTAGAGCAAAAATAGTTACTGTATGATCTTCTGATGTGCTTCCATGCCTCTTCTATTCTTTGTTGGTGAATTGATAGACACTTTACTGTGAATGGGACTTTGAAAATTAATAAAATAAATTAAAACATGATTGTTACTTGCTCTTACCATTGTTTCAAAGTGTTCATCTCTATCGACGTAACATTTTAAAAAGTTATTAGTACAACATTGGACATCAAAATATTTGCAAATATTCTTAAAATTCAGAAATATAAAATCCTTGATTTTTTCAGACCACTCAGCTTTAAAAAAAATCCTCTATTCTGGGTTTAATTACCGCTTTGCACCTCGAAGATAATTTCTGCAGACTGTTGCGATGGTGATCTATTTTTTAGCATGAGGAAAAGGTTTAGAAAGCCCATCTGGCCCATGTTGTGTTTTGAAGAGTTTATGGTTAGAATAGATGGCCATTTATGGATTGTTAGTTTAAAAATTAGCAGATATTAAAAGAGGCTGATTAAGTGGACTATATTTAGATACTTAAACATATTTGGTCCTGAGCAGGACTGTTAATTTATCTAAACAAAAAAAAAGGTCTAATTCCAATATATGTATTAAGAATGCAGACTGGGAAACTGAATCCCAGTTTGCAAGGAAGTCAATGCAGTCTCCAAGGCAATGGTGATGTCAGTTAGTCAGAGGTAGACTTTGTCAACAGAGACAACCAACCACACCTTAAGTGATTTTAGCAACTTACTGAACAAAATGACTAAAAATAACAGTTTGTCAGTTCTTTCCAGTTTCATTTTACAAAGTTGCATCTTGTCCAAACTGTGCTCTAGCTGCTGCATTCAGCCTAAAACCTGCTTAATGCTTATCATTGTAATATATGCCAAAATAATTTAATGAAGTGAATATGCCACCAATTTTATTAAAATTATCAAATGGGCTTTAGGTTACTTTAGTCCTGTAGCAATGATTCATGTGTTATGATTGAACAACTTAAACTGAGTGAAGCTCTGCCTAATGAAAACAGACAGTGGTTGCTTTGTAAACAACAACAGTAAAGAAGAAAAAATCCTTTGAAATTTTGTATTTTTTTTGTCAAACAATGAAACCTGGAATTCTGGTTTCATACACAAACTCCTCTACAACAAAAATGTATTGTTAAAAAAAAAAGAGCCTGTTGGTCACATAGCAAAACATTTAGACATAAGGAAGAGCCATTGCTAAAGTTCAACCTATCTAGACTATTTTATTATGATGAAAAAGAGAGATTAAAGTGATTTTGAATGAGGCAGAGTTGTTTGTGCCAGATGGGTTGGTCTTAGTCTGATGATCTACTGGGATTTTTCGCTCAGAACCATTTCCCAGTATTACAGTGGGTTTTTGTGACAAACATGAAATAATCAGTACATCTTGACTGTGAGGACAAAAATGTGCCCTTGCGACAGATGAGAAAATGCAGACTGGTTTGAGATGACGGCAAGTAGCTTAAATAACCATCAGGTATAAATAGAATGCCACCTCTAAATGCAAAACATATTGAATCCTGAAACAGGTGAGTCTCAGAAGCAGAAGGACCACACCAGGTGCCATCTTTAAGAATCAAAAGCAGGATATGGAGGCAACAATTCAATCTCATGTGACTTTGGCCATTTTCATGCACATTGCTGGTTTATCTTTGTCTCAGCAGTGGATTCGTTTTTTTTTATTGTTTAGGTTTCTTTTTGTAAAGAAATTGGTTTCGTTGATATGGCAGTGAGTTCACTGTCCTTGAGAAGAGCATACTGCAGTATTTAAATGTTTCTACTATGCAAAAAATGACCCAAATCAGAGAAATATTTCTCAATGCCATAGACTCAATGCAGTTAGTCTAACCCAATGATAGCCAAATTTACCTGGTAATGTAGCTGCTGAGTCTGTGTCAACTGACTGAAGTTTGGTAATGTGAGCAAGATGCATATTTCTAAACATTGCAAAATTAAACTAAAAGAAAAGTATATCTTATAATCTAGCAAAATGCAACAAAACTTGTCTCAGAAAAGTTATCTGCAGTTTCCTTACCACAAATCTGAAACACCAGCAAGGCATTTACCTTAAAGTTGGCTCAAAACCTGCTTCGTGCTTACAGTGATTAAACCTTACCAGAGACCTCCTGAGTAACCCAATGTTCATGAGAAAATCATCCCATGATTCCTGGAAGCGAAAGCCCACAGACTTCCATTCTTTAGGTAATTCTCAGAATCCAAACTTGGAGAAAACGTTGTTATTCAGGGAGACATTAAATAAACTTCCATCACAGCTACGGCTCAAAGGTGTGGTTCTTTTGGAGTCATTTTACCACAGTGAAAAGACAGAAGCAAAGGTCAACCTTAATGACAAAAACTAAATCTATAAACACTTTTAAGAATATCTGAAAGGAGAATTCTACTAAACCAACAAAGCAGTGACACCACTAAAGAGTGAAAGAAAAACAATTGATGTCAGGATTTCATTTCTCAAATACAAGACAATTTTACAACTGACAAACTAAGAAACAGCTCAAGGAAAACATTTTACTTTGTTCTAATATAATAGGCTACACCTGATTGTTGCCACGGCAATGATATTAGAGACATAATTGTCCCTCTGTGTCACTCTATGAGCGTTTATATGGAAATTAACACTCTGGAAAAACTACAAGACTTTTGAAATGGTTTTGTTTAGACAATGGAAGATTTTTGGTGTGTATCTATGGTGTGTATTAAATGCATATCTGCACAATAAAGGGAAAGGTTGTGTAATATCTTTGAAAAAAATATTAACACAAAAAAACAATTTAAAACAAATTTTCCACATTATTCACATGCTGTTGCTCACTTGAAATTTAACGAACGATTCTGAACGCCAACAAGGACAGTGCTTTCCCTTCTCTACGCCATCAAAATAGGAGGAGATTCTATCTGTGAACCAGGTTTAAGTTAACATGGCGGACATTTTACCAAGGGAGTAAAAGTGCTGTATTTACTCTGGAAAGCCCAACGATGGCACAGGAAAGCCCATCAAATCTTCTAGAAATGCTTTTAGTTCACAGAATCCAGAAGCTTTGGAGGTAAATCACCTGGACGAAAGAGGTAAGGCAAAGTGAGCCTTTACAGCTTACAAGCAACAGGAATGCGGAGCAAATGGGCGGACAAAAAGAGCACCAGGGCTGCACAGAGGCATTAGGCAGTGCCCCCCTCTGGAGCTAAGGGAAGAGATAAGAACAAGAAGTCGGGCAGATAGAGCAATAGAGATGGTCAACTGCAGTGGCAGGTTGGGACAAGCTCCAAGAAAATCACTTTTTCAAAACCCACCCACAAATCTCCAAAGAACACTCCTTAATCTTTCCCAACAATCCATACCCTATCTCAACAATAACTTTTCTATCTTTTTCCATCTCCTCAGCACTTCTTTACTCTACATCAGAACATCATCCAGTTCCTGATTACATTGACATCAAATTTCAGATTCAGGTTTGCATCACAAAAAGTTTGTTCCTTGGTATCGCTTTGCCTATGAATATGCTTTTACAAAAGGATAACAAATGATTTGTTCTGTTTGCATCAATAGAGTTTAGTGTGAAAGAACTGTGAGAGTCCTAAAGGCTTCAGAGTATAGCAGTTCAACAACCCAAAAGCCACCAATACTTTAGACAAATAAAACCAAAAGCAGAAACAAAATCTAAATTTGAAACACTTTAGAGACACCACAGAGTTCAACCTGCAGTCCAAATGAAGACCTTTCAAGAATTTGGGGTTCTCTTTAAAATATCCAACATCTCCTTTGTTATCAGCTATGCACAATCCCCCATGAGCAGGCCCTGATCTAAGGACCTTAGACACCTGCCAGGAACATGCTTTTAGAGAAGGTTTTTTACAAGATGATTAGACAAATTCTACCAGTTCTAGAACTTTTCTCGATCTCTGGTATTTCTTCTGGGTTTGAAGGTACCAGTTAAAACATTTTTAGACAGTTACTGAGAAGAGCTATAATCAGACAACTGTGGAGATAAAAAAAAAAGCACAAAAGTGTTTAACTAGAGTAACTCAACTTTCCAGGCAATTTAAGTGCAACAAGTAACACTAACTTGGTAATGGTTGCTCATATATTTAGGATTTTGACTACTGCAGCGTGGTAAACACCCACTACAACATGCACATTTTGGTAGAATAACCGATTTATGAATTTGAACCATATCTCTTAGATTTAGAGATAGATTATCACATGTTTCAGGTATTGATTTACTTCTTGTTTATGTAGAGTTTAGAGGAAACACATTTTAGACATGAAGCAGACATTCTGAGTGGAGAATGTAATTCTCTTCTGCAAAAAAAGTAAAAGAAGCACACTGAGCTGCTTCCAGTAAACATTCCACTCTTGCATCAAGACTCACCCCACAGTCGCCTCTCCCTCACACTCCTCCAGAAAACGTCCCGAGCCTTGTTGGTGGAATCCTTCACATGCTCACTGAGGGATCTCCTCAGTCGGGTTTTAATAGCCAAGGTTTGAGCCATATTCCACAAACTAAAGCATCACATGACACTCCAAGATACAAACTTCCAAGACATTAGAAAAGCACTGGCTCCGTCCTGTCCTATCAAGAGGCTGCACTAGACTTCAGGGTGAAGCAAAACAGAGGAGGAAGACGAGCAGGCAGAGGGGCTGACACTTGATGCAAAAAGCCTGCATGCAATTTGTGAAACAGCACTTCTCCTTTCTTTACACCCTCCCTCCTTTCCTCCTTACAGCTGCCGAACTGGACTGTTATGTGTCTGTTTTGCTGCTTTTATGAGGACTAGGTTAGCTGGTCCAAATCTAAAAACAAATATTAAGTGAGAGTAAACCAATATGCAAAGACCTGGAAAGAAATGATAACTAAGTCAATTAAATGAAGCATTTAGCAAAACTGAATTCCAAGCAGTTGGTTTGGACTTTAGTCTAATGTTGCTTCACCAAGGTTTATAAAGTTTGTAAGGGTCCAACACACTTTCAGTTGGACTGAGGCCTAACTTTGGCTGGGCAATTGCAACAACTTTTTTTTAAAAAAAATACACTTTATAATGATTTATTTCTAAAGTCATCATCGAAGTTACTGTAACATAATTATTATTTATTTTTTATATTTATTTAATCAAAGCCTCTGTGCCAGTCTGGGACACTGTCTTCTTTATGAAGTACCTCAAGGATTGATTTTAGGGACTTTTCTTTCTAACCTCTCTTAATTCTAATTGGAACCCATTACTACAGTGATTTGTTTTGTCTTTTGGGCTTTGTTGTCGACATTCAGATCTAAGGCTACAGCAGGTAAATGCAGCCCAAATCTGCCCATTAGGGACTGATATTTGAATTTTTCAGTGTAAACTGATGTTTCCACCTGAACCTCCCCTAGATTTGAGCCATAGGTGGTACTAAAGCGGATTAGTACCAGAGATTTTCTTTAATGTCTGCATGAAATGTAACATTTAATTTTTTCCAAAGCTCCTGCCAAACAGACTTTTCTACAGCAGTAGCATTTTCTGCTCCATTAATTGACATGGTAAACCCTCATGCTCTCTCTTTATACCCTTCCCTTATCTTGTTATCAGGTCAAAATATTTCTGGATTAACAATAAGAGTGAAGACAATTTTAAGAATCCAAGCTTTTTAAACATTTTTAGTCAATACTTTTCATAACCAGTGCTCTGCTCTGTGATGTCTACATTCCCCTTCTGTGCATATGAAAGCTGTGGGATTATGAACTGTTAAGGAAAACTGCTGGGCATTTGATTAGTATCAGAAATAATAATGCAAAAAAAAAAAAAATATATATGTTTAGCCAAAAACAACCTACTGTACCCACTGCTATCAGAAGATGGACACACTAGTGTCTATAGACTAAATGTGTCCATATAATGGATGGTCATGTTCAGGAAAATTTTTCTATTAGGCTGTAGGTTTGAATAATGTAATGTTGATTGGAGAGGATGAGCATAAACCAAGGCCAGATCCTAAAGAGACGGAGAGTGTGTGAAGCTCTGCTAAGTATATTTATTCTGTGTGTGTTTGCGGGGGAAGTTATAGGTTTTGGCCAGCCACAAGAAAGGAAATTACATCTATTCTGAGTAAAGGGACTCCAGCAGAACACATGCCGTGTGTGCACACACAAAAAACAATAACAAATGCACACAATACAAACAAAATCAAAATCTTTTGACAGAGAGCAATCCTGCAGTTTGACACATATGTTTTAGACCTCTGTCTGTATATAAGCTAAATCAAGCTATTTAAGCTTAGTGATGGGAGACTACTGGTTACAGATCATTTTAAGGCAGAGAAAATTCAAAGTTAAGTTTATTGATAATAAATTCTGAACAACTAAAGAACCTGCTGGATTAAGCAGGTTATATTATAAAGTAGATAAAGATCATCGTGTCCAGTTATGTCTAATCTCCTGATCTATGTGGCTGTAGTTACAGAATAGTATTGTTTAACCTCTTAAACAATTGGTTAACAGAGGTTTCAGCCTCTTAAACTCTGCCATAAGCTAGAAGTATTGGAAGAAAGAGAAAGGTAAGTCTAAAAAAGAAAAATCATCCTTTTTTTAAGGTTCATTACTGGTATTTCTGGTGCCGTTCGTAGCGGCTGAAAATTAATGTTAAATTTTATTTAGATTGGTGGTAAAAACTGCAACAACCAAAACTTAGACAACTTTTATTGTCATTTTGTATACACAGAGTATGATATATACA
>NW_015151155.1:431853-447234 GCF_000732505.1 Cyprinodon variegatus | reverse complement strand
GCGTCCTAGGTTTTCGAACAGAGCAGTTGTTATGATTGTTTAAATGTATGAAATCTTATTGTTAGGCTCTTTTAATTTAATCCTAAATGCAAACAGTGTTGCTATACGTAGAATATTTGAGTTGAAATATTTGAATAGCAACACTCACGTAACTTTAAAGATAAAAAAAGAAATTTGGTCTGAGTAAAACTTTAGTTTACTTCAACCTCTCACATCCAAACCTTAACCCTATTCTTGTATTGACACGTGTTTTATGCAAATAAAAGAGGTATGGTAAAAAATTAATAAATAAATAAATATTTTTTAAAAAGCGGTATGGTCGAGTCCGGAAGACCTTGAAGGCAGCATCTAAACGGAAGTGACGTACGTGGTTGTCAAGGAAGCGATTCATGTTTACGGAATCTCTTTTTTACAAAAACGGTAGTCCACGTTATCTCATTTTGTCTGTATAGTTGTTCTGTTTTTCTGTATTTAAGTGAAGAGGAGTCTTTTTAAAACAGAATCCAGGCAACTAAACAAAGACGTGTATTTGCTCTTGGAAGGAAAACGAAAAGTTTCGGAAGCTAATGATGGAAAGCGTTCCTCCTACTGGATCATTTATAGTACCTGACTGGCATCGATGTAAAGAAAGCAAGGAATATTTCAACAAAATATTGCACAAGAAGAAACAAAGACAGTTTGGTAATTATTAGTATTTCCAATTTAGAATTTTGGCTTTGTTTTCAGCTTTAGTTCATACCCAGCCCCTATATAATTACATTCACTGCGAAATATTTACATCTTCAGATCTTCCAGCTCCATGTCTTGTCTTTGTATCAGTGCCATCATCCTGAAATCACACATCATGGCAGATCTGCTCACTGAAACCATAAGCCAGCTCCATTATGGTGCCACTGGCCCTAGTTGTTTTTGTTGAACATGCTTCCTTCTAGTAAATTTTTAGCGCTATTATATAATTTAAGATCATCAGTACGCAGATAAGATTGATTTAGAATTATCTCTCATATGATCCCATGTCACACGCTTAGGCTATGTAAAAGAGTTGGATATCTGTAAAATGTCCCCACCTCAAAGAAAAAAACTAAACTAAATTGCTTGTTTGTTTGTGCTCTTGAACAAGTCTAACAAAAATGTTCAGATTTGTTAAATTGCCATGTGTAATATTTGCTCTACTAATGCTTTTATATGCATTCTTATAGCTCTAGAATAGCCTTAGAAACATACAGTTCTCTGCCATCAGGATTAAGATGTGTTCTGAATTGTGGCTAATTGCCAATTCTTTTAGAAAATGTTATCTTTTCTAATTGTATTTATTTCTAATGGTGGCACATAAGCATGTTTCTACCTTTATGCTTTGATCTTGAACTGCCCTTTCATCCTCTTCTTACCTTTGTACCATGTTAATCTAAGTATCAGGGTAGGATATTGTGACTAATGAATAACAATGTTTATAGATTTTTCAGATAATTGCATAGATCTGTTAACCAAAGACTGATATTGGATGAAGAGGTTATACTGCATTATACCCAAGTAGTTAGGCTGTATATTTAAAGTAAACATGCAAAAACAATACATAACAAGGAAATTATTATTCAATGTCCAAAATTATCATTACCGTATATAAGGTGTTTTGATGTTCATCGGGCAAACCAAAGTAAATTTTTACATTTTTACAAAGGTTTATATAACAGAATCTGTTTTAATGTCCCTGGAAATATGGGGATTTTCACCAGTTCAGACCTTTCAAATTTGTACCTGATTTCTGAGATCTTGAACACCACAAAAATCTCATGTATGAACTTATATTAGCATTACAAGCATTTGGATCATTTTGATTCTCCTTAAAAAGGTCTGTTGGAGTCTCCCATGATGCCCCCGCATGCAGCAGTGGACACAGTTCATTATAAGATTTTCATCTCCGGTAAGAGCGGAGTCGGGAAAACTACTCTTGCTGCCCGCCTCGCTGGCTTGAATATTCCCAAAATGCACCATGAAACTACAGGTAGGTTTGATTTTCAGTGTAGATCATTTTATACTTATAAAGATGTTTGCTTTAAAACCTTATACAATTTCTCTGATGCTGTTGGAGGTATTCAGACCACGGTGGTTTACTGGCCTGTGAAGCTGAGAGAAAATGGCAGAGTGCTTTTCTTTCGTCTGCAGCTGTGGGACTGCGGAGAGAACGCCTTACGCAGATTTGATCATTTGCTCCCGGTATGTATTAAATATCAAATGTTTGCTTGCAGCCTCAGTTTAGAAGAAACTGAGACTTAGACATTGACCCCCTAATGTTTCCCATTGTCTCTCTTCCAGTCCTGTCAGGAACAGGTGGATGCCGTTCTGTTTCTTTTCTCCTTCACTGACAGGACTTCCTTTGAAGATTTGTCCAATCAGATTCTTAAATGGACTGAACAGTCTGATGGCTGTCTTGTCAAAGTGGTGGTTGGCACAAAGTATCCTTAACCTGCTGCAACAAAGCTGTACTGTCCTTACATTTTAGCTGTTTTGGCAACCTGTGTACAGTGATGCCATGCAAACTTTTAAGCTTGACAGAATCAAAAGGATGCTGGTAGAACCTACCAGGAATCAGTGAAAAGTTGCATATTTCTTCCTTAACGCTCACTTCAGGTTTGACCTCTTCATGCACTGTGATGTAGCAGAGAGAGACCTCAGAAAATTCCAGGAGACCTGGAGGATACCTGTTCTCCGTTCGGGGGGAGAAGTCAGCGACGGGCTGGGTGACGTAGCCCTGATTCTCAACTGCCTCGCTGAGAATCTGTGGCATCAGGACTGTGTTAAAGCAAGAGCAGTCAGTCAGCATCCGCAACATGAGGCAGGAGCTCTCATTTAAGGCTCAGGTCAAAGCCTTTTCAGTACAAGACAGAACTTAAAGTGGCAGCTACCATCTTATTAGACACAGTTATGACAAGAAGTGTCAAGAGAGGATTTCTATGACCTGACATATATAATGGATCTTTTTAGAAAAAAGTTACAAGCTCATATTTTTATATATGAACCATTTCTGTAGATTCTTCCTCTGTATTTTATGCCAAGATGATTAAGTAGTCCATGAACCTTTTAGGTTTTCGCTAATCTGAGTTCAGCTAGTGGGAAAACTAGCATAACTGCATGCAATAACTTGTTGGAATGCATCTTAAGGAAACCTGTCTCACAATTTGATAAATCAGTCAGCTATGTTCTATACATAACTACAATGCAAAATCAACTGAAGCTTCAATAGGGAAACCATTTGAAAAGAATGTCACTTAGCATTAATACCAGTTTATTGCCATAGATCACAGCTTGACTTAAAGATGCATGAATCAGAATTTCAGGTACCATCTTGCAAACGTTCAGTGTCAAGTTCTCATTTACTGAACTGTAACTTTGTTTACCAACTTAAAAATTGACCATGAAGTATTTTGGGCTTTATAAGATTAATAATTTTTTTTGCAGATATAGCCTTTGTCTTCAATGTTAATGCAGCTAAATTTAAGATTGTGTTTCATGTGAATTTTGAAAAGAATATTAAAGTCTTTGTAGAGGCCAAGCCAATGCATTAAGCCACTGAGGCGCATTAATAGTTGACGCGCTGCTTGCTGTCTTGTCAGAAGAATTATAGAGTCCACACTGCTGATTGTGCAGATCATCCATTTTATTTTCTTACATTTATTCCATTTCCACTCTTGACATATTTCCATTATTTCCATACGTCCGTTGACAGCCTAATACTTCAGTAATCAAAAACTGTTTAGTCCTTCTGGGTGAACACCCGTCTCATAAACAAAAGGTTCCGTACTTCTAGACAGATTAACCAAAAATGTAATCACCCTGCTCCTATAGTGTTGACAGGATAGGTTGTATTCAAGAATCAAAAACTGATTTTGAACAGTCAGCCCTCTCAGAAAGGCATGATTAACCTACCTGCAGTATTTAAACCTACATTTCTAAGAGATAAAAATAGGTTTTAAGTTGATAAATAGATCAATTAGCACATTTCACCAATGATTTTAACGTTTTATTTTATTTAGAATTTACACATTATGTAGACCACATCCGATTATGCTCAATGTTTTCCATGTTTGGCCCCAAGTCAAAATAAAAATTCACTTTTATCCCTCTGATCAATCGTAAAGTCTCTCCTCAGCCCTGAAGAGATTAGGCTGTTCCATCCAATCGCTACAGCTTAAAGAGGCAGTTGCAACCCCCTGACAAAAGTACATACTGTGTATGTATATTGCATTTATGTAGTCCATTTATGGGGCCTCCTGCATGTGGCTCAGTTTTTAAAAAGAAGCGAAAGTTGCTCAGTTATGTCATCCAGGTTGGTTTTGTAGCTGCTGCAAGTTATGATTCAACCAAGGGGAGACTTGTGACTTTTAACATCTGCGGTACAAGTTGTTTTACCACAGGATGATTTTTTTTATTGAACCGCTATACAATTTCAGACTGATTATAAAAATCTTTATTCATAAAACATATTGCTTAAATTAAGAAAAATTGTGAAACCCTTTGAACTTCCTTCAACATTTTGGAACATTTCTACAAAAGTGCCAAGAACTGATAATTTAGGTGCACCCAGGTGTGAAGAATTTAACATGAAATGAGGGATAAAACTCTAAAATACAAAAAAGATGCAACTTTTCATTTAGAAACAGCCATTACTTCTTAGAAAGGGCCTTTATCCATTCCTCCTTATCGAAGCTGCAAAAAAGTATAAAAGATTTACTGCCAGTTATGATACATAAATTAAAAACTTTTTTCCCCATTTTACCTTCCATTGGCAATCAGAATCATGGTAGTCAAAGGTCCCATCTGACTCTCAGACAGCATCAACAGGAAGGATTCTGGAGGAAGTCCCACAACTTTACTCTGCACAACGTTCACATGTTGAGGGAAGAGAGCGTAATCCAACACAGTGAACCGCTCATACCTGGATGTAACAGAACACAGGGTAACCTTATTCAGTTAGAAAGAAATCTGCCTGAACATCGGTAGGTTGAGCAGGTCATGTACTTTTTTGAGGAGATCAGCAAGAGGTCGTTGAAGAGATGGAGGTAGATGCGGTTGATTGACATTTTTGAACCGTAACTCCCCAAAGTGGCCAGGGGTCCATGGTGAATCAGAACGCGTGTGCTTTTCACTAGAGGGACTGACTGATAGGGAAAGAGATGCATTCAGAGTTACCAAGTCATAGGGCTCCATATGAACTCAGCAGAAAATTGTTGAAATAACACCTTGATGTCAGCAAAGTCCAGCAGCATTTCCAGGCGGACGAGTTCCTCCAAAGATTTCATTTTTTCCACCTTCTGGTCACACTCCACCAAAATCTTTTCAGGTAAAGAAATCCAAAAACACTTTATCGTTATAAAGTGACAGTAGCATTATGGAGTAGAAGAACATAATTGAGTTTTTCTTAAAGGTCAAATCAGAGGTTCCCTCATCTTGATAGATTTCATATAATTTAGAAGGAAATTAAACAATGCAGGGTTGGGATCTTTGGCTTACTTTAAAGTGGAAATTGAAGCCCTTAAACCAGTGAGTTTACAGCAGTGTTTATAATAATACTCTCTGTTGACTAAAATCGGAAATTATTTATGTTTAAGTCTGCAGCATTTACTTGTAAATAAATATGAATAGGATTTTTTTCCCCCCCAGACAGACAATTTGACAAACAACAAGAAATTACCAAATACACACAAAGACTAGGTGACATCAACCGAACTAAAAGCAAATTTCCAAACTAACCAAGTTCACCTGAACATAAATAGAAACAAAATCCTCCACAGCCTGAGAAATGACAATCGACTAATGGAAATTGAAAAGAGGTATGAAGTATTAAAACTTATTTTTCATACCTTCCGGTTCAACTTTTTTTCCAACACACACACACACACACACACACACACACACACACACACACACACACACACACACACACACACACACACACTATTTATACATGTATACAATTACCTCATGAATGCCCTTTATTGCCTTTGTAAGATTTGAAGCTGCTTCAGAGTTTGGCTCTGTCAGTTTCAGGATGCCCTGAAAGTAAAGAGTTGGGATTAAAAGCATTGCATCTGAAAAAAAAAACCAGCCATTGATTAAAAAAAACTAACTGCAGCTTTACCTCTAGTAGAAGTTTAATCCGCGTTATTCTTTGGAATGGTAGAACCAGGAATGATTTCAGTCTCCGTTTCTGACAGACTGGGTCATCCTCTAGTCTCTTGAGAGCGTACACAAAGTCTTTGTTTTCCTGCCTAAATAAAAGATTTCCCTTTGTGATGATAGCTGATGTTTATAGTACTCTCACATCTGAGTTGATAGTTAATTCTAAATGCATCAAATGGGAGCCTCCATTAGAAAACCCAAGACATATGGAGGCATTTCCATGTTACACAATAAATTACATTCATTGATTTCCATGAAGTGGGCTGTGCTTGTATGTCTAGTGCTGTATTCATCCATGTTAAACATACAAAACTTTGAGAGAAAAAAAAATTCTCCTGCAGTATCTTATGAAAATAAATTAAGGAATAATTGATTGTCAGCTTTATTTTAACCTAAAAACAACATTTTCCTCTGAGGGAGTGTTGCCCTAGTGGTTAAAGCAGAGCTCTTATGCTCCGAGAAGGTTGCAACTACCCAGTTGGATCCCCACAACCTGCACTCTGGGTCCCTGAGCAAAACCCTTAACCCCAGACTGCTCCCTAGGTGCCACACAATGGTAGCCCACTGCTCCCTAAGGGGATGGGTTAAATGTAGAGGTTAATTTCTCAAATGCGAGTAAATAAAGTTAAATTATAATCATGAAATTATGCATTAAAGCCAGATTTTTCCCAGTTTCTTCAAAAGCACCTGTACATTAAGGATTTTAAAATGTAGTGCAATTCATTGTAAACATGGAAACTTTTAGTCCAACTAAGTCATTTTCTTTTCCACTATGTTTAAACATATTGTGAATATCCAGGTAACCCAGTGCCAGCCGGTTAAAGAACATGCTTACAGCAGTTGGTTGACAAGGGACTCCTGAAACATCATGTTGGTCAGATATGGCACATATTGCCGCTGAAAGTTTCCACAGTGCAGCAGCACAATGTCTCCAACTTGAAATATCATCACGCTTTCTCCCAGTCTGGCTTCCAGGTCCAGAAAGAATCTTAAAAAAACAAACAAACAAAAACACCAGTTCAAGCCGTCAAAAATAATGATTGATGCTGGCTAAATATAAAACATCGCAGTTGTATTTGAGGAACTCGCCTCATATTTGCTTGCATCACATGGCGAATGTTGCAAAACAAAGTACGATGCTCCATTTTGGATATAGTCTTCTTCAACTCATTTGATGCATAGAAATGATTGATGACCACTCCAAGGCTCTTCAGATAAGACCCCTCAGAGGCTACCAGCTCAAACATGGACTTTTAAAGCAGAGAAAAATTTGTCAATTCTAAACCTGGAATGGTCTTCGACATTTTAAGCAACGCACCTCCTGAAGGATGATCTGTTTTGGCGTCAAGATTTTGAGCAGATCAGATGCTTTCACCTCTTCCAAGTCTTGCCAGAGTGTGCAAGACGACAAGGCAATATTGGGAAGTTGAGCTGGGGAGAACTCATCAGAACTTGTAGCTACAGAAGAACCTCGAGGCTTAACAGGGCTCAAAGCAAAAGCTTGTTCAACAAAAGGCCGAGTTGGGGATGAATTAGGAGACTTTCGGGGGGATGAAACTCCATTAAACGCATGGCGCCTGATAGCAGACCGCCGGGCGTGAAATGTTGGAGGGGGTGAAATTGACTCTGGAGTCAGATAAGGAGATGAAACATCCAAATTTTTTCTATGCTGGAAAGATGAAAACACACTCTGAACAGACTCAGTCATCCACTGCTCAAACAAAAAGACATTGTCGTTTTTTTGGATCTTGTCTCTGGCAGCCTGTAGAAAGTAGTCCTGATACAGTGGGACTGCACGGAAAACAAAGGTTAGGGAAAGGAAAAAAAAATGTTGCATAGATTATTCAGTTTAGAAAAGAGGATTTAAACTCACAAAGGCTGATGTACTTGGACTGGACAAATAAACTCTGCAGTTCATCCTCATCTGAACTCATTTCCCTGGATTTATTAGAGGCCTCATTTAGTTACACAGCGATTCAAAACAAAGTACAGATTTAACACCTTCATTCACCTTTCTTCCAGACCATCTGGACTCTGCAAATCCCACTTTTGTTCCAGGGGGGTAGGCATCATAGCTGCAGACAAATCTATTGGAGGGCTAATGAGAAAATGCATCAATCAGGAATCTTATATTACTAAAACTCTGTTTCTTTCACATAAAAATGATTAGGGAGGAACCTGTAATCTTTAGGATGGTCTGTAGTGTCCCCGCTTCCAAGAAATTCGTTTTTTAGATTAGAAGTCTCAGAAGGAATGTTATATCCTGGCTCTAAATCAGATCCAAGATAAGCTATTATATCTGGTATAAAGCCATAGCTGCTGGCTTTTCTTTCTCTGGGGTGAGAAAAGTCCATAATGAATGAAAGTGCTTTCTCCAACAAGTTTCTAACTTCTGCTTCGATTACTATAATGGAAAAAAAACCTACTGTGGCAACAGAACCGGTCAAACTAAATAGCTTTTTTATCCACTTGGATCCAGTCTGAGCTCTGGGCAGCAATCACTATAAGTAGAAGCAGGTGTGGCGTTTCCTCCTGTTTAATCAGATGCTGAAAACCCCTGGTGTTCTTATTAGAACTGTACTCTCTCTTTATATGGAGAACATATATGTTTATCTCATTAATTCTATTTCATTCAGTTTATCTAAAGCACCAGCTCAATGCATCAAGATGGAAACTTTAAAGAAATCCCTCATCTTTAGCAAATGTGTGAACAACAGGAAGGATACACCATCAGCTGCAAAATGTCAACAGAAAGGAGAACTACTATAAACAGATCTGATGGCTAATACAGCCTGAAATCAAGGGCATAGGTTTGATTTCAACTTTGGTAGGGACACTGTTGGTCTGATGTCATTGGTCCTATGCAAAAATATGCATGCTCGTTTTTTTATGCTTAACAGGAAAATCAGGGTGTATTTAATTTAAAGAGAAAAGCAGCATTTCTTGCTAGATTTATACAAATTTTATAAGCACTACACACTTTAGATGCTGTTTATCAATGACTGAAGCTTAACTGGCTTTGATGAATGAGGAATTTTGACTTTTTTCCTCTTTGAAAAGGTTTGCATTTTAAATTACCAGTGCCAGCAGCAGGTACATCTGTGCCTATTTAACAGAACATAGTCTAAATATGTCTGCTATATGTGGATTTTTACTTTTTTATGTAAGTTTATACTTTTTTCCCCCCATTTTGAAGATATAGAATTGTGCATAGGTAAATAGAGGTAAAACCCACTCTTTTAAATGTTCTCTCTGTATCATGAAACAAATAACACAGAATAGATTCAAGGGACGCCAAATAAAGTTATTGTATTTATAAGTGCACTGGAACTAGAAGAGGAACTGACACTGAGCATTTAATATATTAACCTCACTCTACAAGCTGTACATCTATGATGTAGTTACTCTGTTTAACCCGTTTAATGTATTTTATTTAGGGCTGAAACAATTCATCGGATTAATCAATCATTGAAATAATGTCAACAAATTTAGTAATCGATTAATCGTTAACTGGGGTATAGAGAATCTGAAACATGTCTTTAGCTCACAGAGCGACCCACTTAGAGCAGGAATTACACCAAAATTGTAAAAAAATGAAAATTCTGCATTTTAGATAAAACATGTTTTCGTCTGTCAATATTCTCCATCCAGAACTCCTCTACTGCTGCAACAAAGCTGTACTGTTAATTATAAACATGTTATTCACATCTAATTGTTGGTAGTGACATGTCCCTATGCAAACCTACGCCATGCCTGAAATCCATAGTTTTTGCACTTAGTACTTGATCTAGCTTCTAATGCATAATCTACTGTAGTATGTTAGAACAGTGTGCCAAGGAGGTGATCTTGCTGACGTATTAAGGAAACCCAGGGTTCTTTGAAAGCAACCACTCAGCTTTTTCTTAATACTCTACCCATAGGTCCAATCCAGCCCAGTGACATTAAACCAGGTATTGATACTTCTGGCAGAAATTTGCCAAGTTCTGGTGGTAGAACACCAGCATTTTAATCATGGTTACATTTGTTGCTTGTGCACCATTTCTCCCGCCAAACCTTCCATTAATATGCTTGAACACTTTTCAGTAACAGATGTCTCCAGAAAAACTATCTAACCAGCACTCTTTTTGATCATGTAGATGACATTGCAACTAGGGTTGCAACTAAATATTTAGCAAATCGATTGATCTGTCAATCATTTATTTTGATTGATCAATAGTCAGAGAGCCAAAGGTTTCTTAAAGCACTTTTTAAGACATTAAACCAGATGAAAATAAAACATTTCCACCTGAGGAGGTTTGGATAGAGAATATTGACAGATGGAAAATATTTGTTTTATCTTAAATGCAAAATGTTTATATATATATATATATATATATATATTTTACAATCTGGGATTATTAGTGCTCAAAGCGGGTTGCTCTGTCAGCTAAAGGCAGGCTTTAGAGTCTCTAGACTCCAGTTGATGATTGATTACTAAATTAGTTGACAATAATTTCAATAATCGATTAATCATGATTAATCAGCCCCAATTGCAACATTTTTGTATTAAAAACCAGTCCCATCAAAACAAATACCTCAACTTTTCGTAACTCTGGGGATCAGTTCTCATTTAACCAAACTTTAGCTCACTAATATATATAATGAATACATTGCTTAGAAGATACAATGTCAAATATGAGAAAAAAAACAACCAACATTTGCCCAAAAACTGTAATGGCAAAAATATATTTTTTTATATTAATAATCAATGAAAACGCTTTTCATTGAAATCAAAGAAAATGTATCAAAATTGCTCCCAGGCCTTTTGCATATCTCTACAGATATCTTTGATTTTATGCAAATAATTGAAGTTCACTGAAATTAATTTATAGCTTAACCATTTACAGACTGTTGGATTTACATTAGCAGTAGGTAATAATCATAACCTATACTTTAATAATCAAATAACAAATGTCACTTTAGTAAAAGTATAAATTATCATTTACTAAAATAAGTTTGCTGTACAGTTACTGAATATCAAACTTTATATAATGTTTTAAAAAAAAAATTTTAATGACTTGAAACGCACACCGCTTATACAAATACTGGTTTAATTTTATTTGCAATTTAAAATTTCATACAAGATAAAAGGAAAAATCTGCCTGAACATTGTAGGTATGACTGCAACTCTAGAATAGATATGATGCACTGGCAGGATGGCCAGACCCAAGATGAAAAACGGGAAGATTTCAAGTAGAAACAAACCATGAGGATTTGACATGTTAAAAAGTTTCAGAACAGGAGCTACAAACTGGTTCTGTAATTATACACATGGCAAAGCTTTCATGTTGCAGATAATCATTCAAAACAAGACAAGATCCCTTCTGAGAGAGACATGCTGAATCGATAAACGCCATCCACCGTCACGCTTGAATATAAATCATATTTTAGTGATCCTTTCTATGAATTTAAAGATTTCCAATTATATATGGAACATATTTTCACCTGAAAATGAGCTGCCTATGTTCTCAATGAGCAGCTCGGTCAGGCTAACGCCCTAATTTGGACTACAGACGTTAAAATCAGCAGAGGAACATGAGCTGTATTCAAGCTTGATTAGATTTTTTTTTTGTAGTGGTTTCGTGAAACATGAAAGAGAAACTTTGAGACTTTAATTTTACCATTTGTATGGTTTGACAAATCAGTATTGAGAGATAAAACAAGATAAAAAAAATCTATTATACCAATTGCTAAAAAAACAAAAACAATTAAAAGGATGGGCTACCCAAAACATCTGCATGCAAACACACCTCATACATCTGTAATAGCCAAAAACATAAATCACCGGCTGTACTCTTTTCATCGCCGATTTTCTGTGACAAACCAAGAGACAGCATTTTCCTCTGGCTTTTACAAGCTCCCTTTTAAAGAGAAGATTGAGATATATCTGTAACAAGGTCTTAATAAGACAGATGCTGAGATTCGCTAGGTGGGCACAGTGATACTGCGAGCCAGAAGTGCCAGCAAGGCAATTTCCACCACTCCGTTGGCTTGCTCAAGGGCCTCCACAGCCTCCCTGGCAGAAAAACCTGCTGCCTGGATTCTCTGGATGTGCTCGGCTGGGAACTGTCCCATAGAGGGAGGTGGAGGAGGTGGGGCAGAGGAGGACGAGGTGCTTGAAACGTCCCCTGGTATGCTAACAGCTCCTGATGCAGGGCTAAGGAAAGCTTGCTCAGTCTGGAGAGTATCTGGGGTGCCAGTACCAGAGGCTCGTCCATCTGCGATCCCTCTTCCATGCTGCCCCTCTGGCGGCTCCCTGAACTCAGGAACCAGTGCAGGACTGGGAGGAACCTCCGAAGCACCAATAACACAGGTTGCTTCTCTATCCTGTTGGGCTCTGTCCTCTGAGCTGTCTGGGTGCTGCTCTGGGTGTAGCCCTTCCCCTGTTTCTGCTGCATCATCATGCAAATGATCGACCTTAGCAGCTAGGCCAAGCACAGGACACTGAGGTGGTTCTTCATCAAACTCAGCAGCAGCATGGTTAGCTTTGGCATCACTTGTTTCAGCACCAGCTGCATCAGTTGGAGGAGCAGGGCGGCTGCTTTCTGTTGGGGTGCTGGGCTCAGGGGATGCTTTGTCAGAGTCCTGTGCATGCGGATCGGATGGGGAGCAGGACATGCTGCGACTCTGGGATCGCACCAGCAGCTCATGGAGCTCCTTCAATGCGGCCGCCAGAGAGGGGATGCTGTCAGAGCTGGAGCAGCGGTCTCCATCCGGCTGCTCGCTCTCCTCGGAGGTAGAGGGACACTCCATTTCAACTGACTTGGCCTCACATTCAGTTGCCCCCTGATCCATGGGCTGTTCAGGCAAACACTCCTCTGGTGTCATTTGTACGGAGCTGCTCTCCCCCCCCTCTGACTCTGTGGCTGCGGGCAGCTGTTCATGGCCTGGGTCCTGGGACTCAGCGGAGGCGTTTGTGGGAGGGGTACATGTACGGAACATATCCGATGAAGGACTGGGAAGATTAAGTTTGTTTTGGAGAGGCAGAGGATGAAGAGGGACACTCTGAAGCGTAGAAGCCTCCTTTTCTGGGGATAAAGATTGAAGAAGCTCTTGAGGCGCCGGCTGCATGGTGGCCGGCGCAGACTGGGAGCGATCCAGGGTCGGGTTTTGTGATTGACAACTAGAAGGATTTTGGGAAGATGAAGAGGGTATGGCCACTTGATCTAATGGTCTTGGTAATTTAAATGGCAGGGGCTGCGGTGAGGTAGTTTGTCCATCTGCAGTGTCTATTATAAGAGAGAATATAAATGGAAATCATCATTTTGAACCACATCTAAAACAAACTCATGAATGATTGCAATTTTTACAATTTAAATGTTGTAAACTAGAGAAATAAGTAAATATACAGACAACAAACCACCCAGCAGCAAATAATAAAAAAACAAACTAAATGATTCAACAGCAATGGACTTAGCTCTGGCAACGGTCTTGTGAGATTGCAGTACCTGGTTGGTAGGGCCCTCTTCAGCTGTGTCCAAATGCATCAGTGCTGTCCTGCTCAGGGGTTAGGGGCACACAGCACACACATCATGCAAAGGGACGGAGAAAGTTAGCAGTCACACACAGAGCATGCAACCAAACCAAACTGTCGGCCTTTTCACACAAATCAGATGTGAAAAGTGTCTTCTGAAAACATCTCCAGCAAGGCCCAGGTTCTTATTTGGAATATTCACAAACTCATCAGTCAACTGCAGGAGCTCCTGAATGAGGTCACCTTAGCTGAATAGTTCATTTTTTTCAAGAGAGCAAAATCTTCAAACAGGAGGACAATTTTTTTTCCCCTCTAATTGATGAAAGCCTGATTTCCCTTTTTTAGAAACGTAATGCCATAAAAGCTTTGTCTTTTTGGTGCTTATTTTGGTACCAAAGGCCAATGTTAAGTATAAAAACATCACTTTATCCAAAGCTATAGGCAAATGACTTCATTCATCTACAGTTGACCATCGTTTGTTGTTCAGCAGCAGTCAAATCTTTTAATAATTTCTGACATGTTTCCACTGACTCCAGTTAGGACACTTTCAAAACATTTATGTTCCTTCCAGGCAGACGAAACATGTTCATAAACTAATATATTACTTAAAATCTCAAATTAACATTGGGTTGGCCAATTATACATACTTTTGTATGTAAGTTGATTTAAGAAAAATAAACATAAAATTCTAATTTTACACCCGGTTCTAGTTTCTGAGTCAGTCAAATGGTGGAATCAGTCCAGCCTACATAAAAATGCTTCTAATGCATTTTTTAAAATCCCCAAAACCACATAATCACGCCTATGATACGTAAACGGAGTTTTACTTCTTACCTGTTCTCTCTTGAACTTTTATCATTTAATGCAGGGAGATTTTAGAGTTTACCACCAGTATATTCAGTATGAACCATTTAATTTACTCTATTCTTCATTATATATTTCACCAATAATATTATTTTAAGTAAAGAAAAAATATAAATAAATAAAATAAATAAATACACATGTAAATGTATAACTGCATAAATATAAAAAAGATCTTGAAAATTTTGACTAGTATTTTACTATTTATGTTTTTATCTGTGTATTTTATCCTTCTTTGTATATTTATACATTTATTTATTTCTACTTTTACCTATTTATATATTTGTACATTCTTTTATTTATTTCTTCCCACATTTGTTTCTGTATTTCTACATTGTCACATACATTGTCAATCGTTTCCACGGTTTATCCAATTGTTAGAACCATCCACCTCATTAACATATGAAGACAGAAATGTATGGCGTCAAGATTCTGCCAAAAGTCCCTACTTGCAATATATATACTCCTGTGAGCAGCTTTACTTCATACAGAGACCAATAAACTTTTATTTGAAGTTTCATTTTGAACAACATCTAAAAATCATGAATGATTGCAATTTTATTCATTGCAATCATTTTTAATTTTTAATTTTTTTTTTACTTGCTTTGATTCCGTTTTATTTTCCTATATTTTAATTAGGGATGCACAATATAATCGGCCCCCTATCGGTATCGGCCTGTATCGGCCTTAAAACTGAATATCGGACATCGGCCACCCCACCGATATTTAACCCGATATTTGATCAGCTTCTGAGTTTCTAAAGTCTAAAAAAAAACAAAAAAAAAAAAACAACTTCTTCTTCTTCCTCAAAAACTTATTTTTTAGAGACT
>NW_015151155.1:422256-431443 GCF_000732505.1 Cyprinodon variegatus | reverse complement strand
GGTATCGGTATCAATTATCGGCTACATGAGTTTTAAAATATCGGCATATCGGATATCGGCCAAAATCCCAATATCGTGGATCCCTAATTTTAATCATGTAAAGCACTTTGTATTGTCTTTGTACTGAATTGTGCTATACAAATAAATTTGTGGGGAGAAATAAATAAAAGTAGGAATAAATGAATAAATTAAAAGCAGAAATAAAGAAAAAATAAATAAATAAATAACTGTATAAATACACAAGGAAAAAAATACACTTATATACACACAGAGAAATCAAAACAAAATAAAAGTATAGTATAAATATATAAATATATTTATGCATTTCTTTTATATTTATTTAATTATACTGTTATATATTATGTGTGTATTCATTTATTTTCATATTTTTTATTTAGTCGTTTTTGGTCCCTCTTGGGCCAATGATGCTGCATTCGTTTGCAGCAATGCTCCACATTTAGCTTTGTGGGTCTTTCATGGGCCACATGATAGTAAGATGAACTTTTATTTAAATATTGTTCCTTAAAAAACACCAAATCCATTATGAAGTACCTCCAGTCCAATAAATAAAAGAGCAAATAAACAGGTTATCCTGTAGTTTTATTACATTTTTATATGCAGCAGCCATTCTGTAGCTGAATTTAAGGATCTAACTTCAGGAAGGCTCTGATGGTAACATAAGCCATCTATTAACAGAGTTTCTGTTAATGGAAAAATCTCAGTTGTTGTTGCAGTTGTTTTTGTTCTTTTATATTCCAGCCACAGGATGTTTCCTCAGCATTTCATTAATCTGAATCATGCAAATAACCTCCTACGTCTCCCTTAGAACTGCATATTCTGTTTATCTGTGTAGGCGGATTCAAGTGCTGTTCAGATCCTCAGAAATCCATCTGAACTAGAAAACAAAACTAGACTAATGATATCTCTGCTTTAAAAACAGTAAGTTTGTGTTAATTAATCATTTTGGAGGGTATTTTCTCCAAACTCTGACTCAATAAATAATGACACCAGTCATGAGCAGTACAACTGATGGGTCCGTACACCAAAGAAACTGTAAAGAAATTAGGTTTCAACTTCTATAGAACCGCTACTCTGAAACCATAGAAGCTTGGTTTTTATTTTATGAAATCTCGGTTTAAAAATATGATTTCATTTGAGAGCTGTTCTGGTTTAATTTTTTTTTTTTAATAAATCACATTCAAACCTTTGAGGTAATGACATGAAGTGATCACAAGTGTCGATATTGAGATGAGTGCGTAAATGAGGTTGAGAGTAAGAAGCTTCAAGTGGCACATGCAAATGTGAATCTAACAGAGCTAGAAAAAGAAAAATGATTGAAAGAGAGCTGACAGTTTCTTACCACTCTCTTGTATAGATCTCTGAAGTGCCTCTGCCAGTTCTCTGTCAGCGATCTCCTCTGGACGTGCTTCCTCGCGCCCCTCGGCGCCGTACGCCAGCCGGGCGCACTCGGGCAGCTCTGCCTCAGACAGGAAGCGGGTTTCGGTGCCCGTAGTGCCGATAACGAGCACGCTCTTCTTCAGGTCAATTGAACACTAGAAGGAGAAAAAACAAAAAAGTGTTCCCAAATGATCTGCAGAGGAATCTGAATAAATTATAATACCACTGATATAACTGCAAAAAAGTTTAAATCTGTCTTTTTTAGCAATTAATCTGTTTATGATTCTCTAACAGCTTAACGACACAAGCCTAAAAGTTCCACTATTCAAGTTAATCCATCCCATCAATGTTTTTGAGAGGCACCTAACATGATGCTGAGGATAGAATTGCTATATTAACCAAAGGTCTCCTAACCGTCGCCTGTGAGCTACCAGTAGCTCTCCAAAGGGTCAGTGATATAAAATATATAATTTGATTTGTTAGGCAATAAATTCTTTCCGAGTTTCAGCCAACCACAGTCTCCTGTCTCCTAATTTCCTCCCCTTACATGGATTACTTGCCAGTTAGCTGCCAAACATTTCTCGCTTGCACACAGACACAGTCTTAAATGCAGACTAAAGTGATCAGGAAAGATGGGAATAACAGCATCACAGTTCAATCAAAGAGAAGCAGAAAGCTGATTTCCAAGAAGAGTGGTGACTGGAGGTTTATTACACAAATGTGAACGAAAAGTGTGCTTTTCTCATCTGTGGAGCAGGCCCACTGATCTCTATTCACTGGATTGCTGATAGCCCGCTGGTAGTACGGAGTTGAATTGAAGCCACTGGCCGGCATAATAGTACTCCCTAGTTAGACCGGTCGCAATGTAAACAATATGTGCCCAACAGCATCGAACAATAACGTTCTCATTTTCAGGAGGGCTTAAGACTTTTAAAATAAAGCTAAATTCATCACTTTGACACACTCTTGCTGTTTCATAGCATAAGTAGATAACTTAACATATGATAAAAAAAAAAAATAGGCACATCACATTGCATAGTCATTGAAGTGCTAAATTGATGATGTACATGTAAAAGACATGTATTGATCACATTGTTATGGTAACTATGGTAACTAACTAACTAAATATTACATATGATTTCAAGATTTTACATCAAGACTGAAATACAAGCACATGTCCGGTAATGCTATAGTATTTTTCTTTTTATACATGAATGCTGGCATATACTTTTATGCTGTGTCTGTGAATGAGCCTTTAAAAATGTTTGAGTTATTTTTTCGTCAATATAACATGTTATATATTTCAGCACATGACTTTTTCAAATGAGAAATACAACAAACACTACGAAAACGATGGCGTCATCCACCTAATATAGAATTACTACATTGACATTTCAGGTAATTACTTTCTATTTATTCAACTTTCTATTTTCAAACATTAGACACAATGTCGATGTCTAACTCTGTTAATATCTTCGAGTCGGTCCGAGATAACCAGACTAATGTTATGCAACATAGTATACTATAGGATACATCGGAGTATATATGGATTTTCCTGGTTAGTACACCCACTGACTGTGAAATTACCTGTGAAATGTCTTCCCACAGCCGGCAAACTGCTTGTTTTTGCAGTCAAATGCTACATACGTAGGCTTTTTTACTGCGCATCTCTGTGGGAGTGGGGAGTACCAATATGGTGGCCGGTGGCTTCACTTTTGACGGGCAATCAGAATTCCAGTGAATAAATAGAAATCAGGGAGCTTTATAATCAGTTTTATAATCAAAGATTTCAGGCCTAGCTTTCACCAAAGCTAGGCCTGAAATCTTTGACAATAAAACCCCCAAAGGACAGCTAACTAAATGAGGTGATATTTAAAGTGGCATAAATGATGACTAAGCACAAAAAGCTGGTTACTGACATATTTTTTAAAGAAGCAACGACTGCTGTGCTGGAATCTATTCTGGAACCAAAGGAATAAAGCAGCGATTCTGTCTGCAGTTCGTCAGGTTGGACTAGTGTCCTATCTGAATGATGGGACACAGCTAGAACAGGCTGCCACTCGGGATTTATAACACACTTCAAAATGGATCCAAACTTACCTACTTTTCTAAAATACCACTGGTCTTTAAAAATCCATACCAAAACAAACCCGTATATTTATATGACCATGAGTCTATATGGCTGCTTTGTGACATGTGTGGCCCTCTTGCTCTTTTATTGTGGAAAAGGAAGATAAAAGGTTGGAGGCCCCTGAATTAGGCAAACCTTTTTAACAAATAATGTTAGGTATTATGCACTCAGAGGACACACCTGGTGTCTCTTCAGCATGTCCAGGCCGAGCAACATGTCCATTGGCTGATCCTCCAATATGGAGAAAGAACAAGGGAGAAAGTCCCCTTCGATTTGGACCTGAGCTGGAAGCAAGGAAAAGAAAAAAACACATTTTTAAATAGTTATTGTATTCCTCAATTCAAAAGCCAGATATCTGAAATGTAATAATCAGAGAGGGAGGATTACAAAATGTCACAATTAGCCTTTCTCTGCTAGAAAAGATATAAGCAAAAACAAAAAAACAAAAAAAACACCCAAAATGATTCTGGTTTTTAGTTTAATGTACAACATTTTAACGATTTGAACAGCTGTGCTTTTCAGAGGCCATCCTCAAACTAACCCAAGTGAACTCTTCCTATGATCTTCTGAGTGCCCACTCCCTTGGCGATCCCTGCCCAGCGCCGGTCCACTAATCGCATAATGTTGCAGCGCTCCGCACACGCTTGGCTCATGATGGTCATCTGTGCTCCTTAATGTGAAAAACAAAAAGAAAAGAAACATTAGAAAACAGGACTGAAGTAAGAAATCTAGGAGACAGAACAAAAATAATCTGAAAGTGCATCAAACATGCATAAAAATTGAAATTCCCTCAAGCGTTTTAATGTCTGGGAACCAAAGCCAAGTTATTTTTCTTATGTTGAAACTAACCACAGATCAGCCTTTGTAATTTTATTACCACTTCGTTTCTTGACCAAAAAACTTGTAGAAACTTTATCAGGCATCAGGATTTTATGTTCATTACCTGAGTCAACAAAAGCTTTCACAGGATGGCCATTGACTTTGCAGTTAATGTACAGCATAACCACCTGTCCAAAGCTTTCTGGGGCCTCCTCCATTGCAATTGTCATATTTTCCTCCACGTTGTGCTGCCTGGTATATGGGGCAGTGGGGGGAAAAAAATCAAAAATCAAAACATGCAGACTATGACTGAGCTGCGTCAGGGTTACAGGGATGTTTATTTTAATCCACTTGAGTGACTAGTTTACAATGTTTTCCTACCGGATATCCTCCTCAATCTTTGCCTGAGCTTCCAAATCAAACGGATCAGCTGTCAGGAGTCTGATTCTCTCTTGCTCTCTTTTGGCTCGATCCTGTTGTTGCTCCAGCAGCACTTTGGTAAAACGTTCTGGGGGAAAAAAAAAGGGATTTTATCAAGATTTTCTGCAATAGACCAGCTTAGAGTAGTACAGCATAATAAAGTGGAAGAAAATGATAGAGGGATTTTCTTTGTTTTGTCTGTATATCTTGTCACTTTATATCTATACTAGATATATAAAAATTATCAAATTAACAGCCTTGAATTAAATCAAATTAACATCAAGCCATTTCGATTCAGTCAATACAGCAATTGTCAACGCTGCACTCAACCTGGTCCTCAAACAAAAGAAAAAAAAATATTTTCTAAATAAAATTTTAAAAATCCTGTTGTAGTTTGTCATGTTAAGGGCATATCAAACATGTGGATGGTGTTCTGGTTTAAAGAAAAACCAAAATCAAACTTTCTGAACTTCAAAGATTCCAAATAATAGGAGCTTAATTAAACATCCATAAAGAGATTGCTGTGAAAATGTTAAGACATATAAAATCGATCCTGTTCCGCACATAAAATCAGCAGATTGCACGTTCTAGCATCAGTGGCCCTAAAAGAAAGATGAGGTTCAAAGCCATGGAGATATTAAACTGCTACTAACAAAAGCTTCTTTTATAAACATGCCAGATTATTTTATTTGTCTTTTCGTTTTGATTTAATAGTATAACAATTCTCTGCAGTCCTGCTGAATATCCAGGTGTTTTTTTTTCTGCGTTAATAATATTCTAGTAATTTCTAATAGTCCAAACATGTTTACATGTGCACAGAATCTTTCTCTCCTCCTGTATTGTACCAAAACCCCATTTGTTGTAACAATGACAGCAGATATCTTTCTGTGTCCATTTGCACCGGACTTTCAGAAGTTGTAAAAATGACACAAAAACTGCAGCAGCAGTTGAATTTCCGATTCAGAAAATCACTTTGCAAACGTGCAAAGTGATCCTCCACCTATGAATTTGCACAGTTTGGTCAATAAATTATGATCAGCATACTGATGAAAACAAAGAAGCAAAAGGTTTGCACATTCTGTCTGTTTAACTGCAATTGCAAATCCCTTTGAACCTTCTTTAGAGGTTTACTCTGCGCATAAAAACACATTTGCACCTGTTTTAAGATGCACAAACCTTCTGCAGCTCAAGTCCTTAGTGTTTAAATTAACTATGCATTGCACAATGCTGAAACATGGTGGAAGAGGCAGCATACTTTGGAGAGGCTGTTCTTTAGTAGGTAGGAAAGCTGGATTAAGATAAATGAAAGGGGAAAAAAAATAAAAGCAAACACATGCAGAATTTCCCAGTCAATACTCTAAGTGCAAATCTGTATTAGGATCTCAAATATTGCTATTGATCTGTGCTACCCATCAAATCTGACTTGTCTTTAGATAAACAAAGGTGGTACACAGACATCTCAAACATCTACAGCTGTAAATGCAGTAAAGGATGTTTCTGTATCATGATGAATAAAAATGGATGGTCCACTTGTTGGATTGTTTTTAAATATTAAAAACTGTACATCATTTTCATATTCTACTTTTCTAGTCTACTTTACAGATTGCAATAAATAATATTGAAGGTTTTGTTGGTAATGAGACTAAATATGGAAAAACATGAGGTTTTTATATTGCGTGCCTCTATAAACATCAAGGGCCAATAGGTTTTATTTCATCAATCTTAGTTCACCTAAATCTCCGCTCAGCAGGGCCTCAGCAAGTGGAGGGTTTCTCTCTTTGAGCAGAGAAAGCTCGTGTGGATTGGATAATAGCATCTGTTGTAGTAAGGCGGGGTTGTCCAAGCCCTGTGGCGAGGAACCGCGAAAGGCCATCGGCGTGGAAGGTTGTTCGGCACGCGGCGGTGGCGGCTGCTGCTGCTGCGGGGCTTGTTGCTGCAGCTGCGGGGCAGCATGCTGATTGGCTGAAGATGAGGTGCCAGGAACTGTTATGGATCTGAAGTCGATACGAGGCAGACCTGGTGAGAATAAAGAGAGAGAGGTTAGCCTTTTTCAATATACAGGGAGACGTTTGGTGTCCGTCTCCAGTGGTCATTGGGTGAGAGGTGGAGTTACCAGATCGTCACAAAAACAAGAAAAACAAGTAAGTGCAAGCTCACATTCTTTCCTTAGGATTCTGAGACGACAATAAACATAAAAGTCATGCTTTTGGATATTCTAAGAAGCTGAAATAACTGGCAAGAAATGGCATGAAAATAGATGCAGACAGACTGTGGGCAGGGATTCAAACTGGTGACCTTCTTTCTGCCATGCAATGAGTTAACAACCTTCTCAGCATCAAGACAAACTAACAAGACAGACAGCAGGCAGTTTACCTGGAAAGGCTGGTTGAGTTTGTGGAGGCCGTCTATCAGCTTGTCGAAGAACCACCACATCTCCATCCTTGACACCGTAAGTCCCCAAGGCACGGGTGGGGTCTTTGAGGGGCTGTTCTACATATGTGATCTGGGTAGAGCGAAAAATTCAGATTTTATTCTCGCTGCACTGGGAGAAGATTACATTCATTCTGGTTTAACGGTGTGCCATCTGATTTGATAAACAACCTTTTCCATTAACTGCAATGATAACTGAAATCTTTATCTTTTCCTGTAGATATAAACAGCCTATTTAAAATGCATCTTAAAATACACAGGGTATTACACAGGATTATCTTACCATGACATATATATCCTAGAGTGTTTGTAACACACCTTATGTAATATATGATATTTAAGCTCTATTATGCAATTAATAATAAAAAGAGATTAGGGTAGATTGGCAACAATGTGGTGTATCTAGAATAAAGTGTAAAATGTTGTCAATGTGCCGCTATTGTTTTCATTGTAAAAGAACTAGGAAAAAACTGTCTACTCTCCCAATACACAACTTAAAGAGACAGTTTTTTTGTTTTTTTTGTTCCCTTTCTCAAATAGGATTCAGAATTTGATCAATTACTTGAATTATCAATTTATGGAAAATCAGGATTTGGGCTTTCATAGTTCAGAATGACATAAGTTTGTTGCTTTTTATTCTTATACCTCTACTTATAACTTAAAATTTAGCTCAATGTTTTACAATAATTACTGCAAACATGCGGTGAATAACATTTTCACTGCAGTTCTTGTGGTTTCATTTTGTTTAATCCAGTAGAGGAATTATGGCGTCAAACTATGAACGTTTTTCTTATCTAATGAAATGAAAAAGAACATAGAAGTATTTTTGTTAAATTTTGCATTTATAGTGCATAATGGGAGGATAAACATGTTTTGATGCATTTCCCCCCCCAGCATTTGAGCTAATAAACACGGATAAAATCTGATCAAGCTAAGATCAGCTGATTTTAACCTTTAGCAAAGTAAATTATGAATCCTTAAAAGCCAGTGGATTGAATTAATTCTGCCATCAGTTTTTAAGGAACTTCTTTCCCCACTACAGTGTGAAAGCAAGTAAAGCAACTTCCATGTGAATAAATACACTAATAAAAAAGTTCTCTGACAGATGACATAATATTCTTGCACCTAGTATGTTTAGTTTTAAAGCTGAGGGTACAGTATTGAACAGAGACTGAACGCTGTTTTTAAAGTTACCCTACATCTTGATAAGCAGACAAATGTAGTTTTCAGTTAACTGCCCAACTAAATTCACAGTTATGTTTACTTGCGCCCTAAAAGCTGAAGCCGATCCGAAGTATGCAATTAAGTGGCCGAAACCCATGCCTAGAACTGTTTTCTTTGTCAATAACTTGTTTCACAACAGTTCAGACGTCAAAAATCAACAACACGATTTATGCTAGCTAGGCTAGCTATTAGCCGCGTTAGCTCCGTGGCTACATTCAGTCTTGCCTGGATTTCCCCAGCTGGGATTCCTGATTCCAGTTCACAAAGTGCTACAAAGTCCCTCAACTCCAGCTCTGGGGACACGTCGAGGGCAAACGTGGTTTCTGGGCGATCCCTCGGCGCGCAGAAAACGGTGACCAGCATCGTTTTTTGGAGCGGGGGGGCAGAAACAGGATCACTGGACAAACCCCTGTTCTTCTACCACAGAATGCGGTTAGTGTAGTTCCTTATGTCACCAAGTAAAAAGCACGACCAGCACGGAGGGCTTTCCTAAAACTTAAAATATGTATGTGAATACAAAGTACATTACAAATCGAAACTATTGTGAAATCGAAAGTCGGACACAGTTTGGACTCACTTGGTAAACGTCTGATGTGACAGTTTCTCTTTTAAGAACAACAAAATATCAAGTATTGCTCAGCAGTGCCGTATGATTTTCGGCATGTCGTACATCAGGAATTTCTTCATCTCTGCTTTTCGGGTTTTAAACGTTCCATGGTAATGTTCCAGCGCCACCTAGCGGATTCATATATATGAATATGAATA
>NW_015151155.1:392941-418915 GCF_000732505.1 Cyprinodon variegatus | reverse complement strand
AATTTCTGAATGTGTGTCAGGTTAGACTCTGGACTGATCAGCGGGGAATTTAAGACCAGTTGTGCACAAACAAAAGGATTGCCACAGTACTGTGTATATATATTTTTTTGTATTTATTTTCGGGTTCTATGTATGTTGTCTTGTATTGTTTACTTTAAATTTGTCTAATACATGGTATTGAAAGCAGTTATTTTGTGTCGTTTTATTGATTACTGACAACGGCTCCAGTAGACGAATTCTAGTCTTCTGATTTTCTTCCACCTAGTCCTTTTACACTTTAAATAGTGCTACATCAGTCAAACCACTGTCATTAGTAAGCTAGCTTTTTTCTTTTTTCACAGTTTACAGATAAACTCAGACAAACCACAGTCTTCCTCCCTTGTTATTCCAGGTAAAGGTTGCTGCTGTCATTGCCAGAAACATCAGAACACATCCTGTCTATAAAGGTGTGATTGACTTCACTTCATAAAAGTATGGGGAAAAAGAACAAAAAGGTAAAACTTGAAAAACTACTTTATATGAATAATTTTCTTATAACATAAATTACATTACAAATATAGTTATTTAAATGCCCAACCAGATACACACAATAATATTCCATTTTGGGGAATAAAAACATAGCACATTTTATTTTTTGTAAAGAATACTGCAGCTTCACTTTAGTTTCTTTACTCTCATGGAGATTGCACTATACGTATAATACATGGACTATTTGCACAAGTTTATATTATCTATACTTATAGTTAATCCAGTATTAACATGCTTTCCACATACCTAAATCAAAATTGGTGCCTTGTAACCAAGTCAGATTCTGCATACACTAATTTTCTCTCTTTTTGACGTTAACTCTCTAATACAATAGTGAAAAAGCTTTGCTAAGCAGATGACATTTCCAGCCATGGGTCTTTAAAGGCACATTATATGTTGAGTTGCATCATCACAGGGCAGATTTTGTTTTTCAGCAAACTAAGTGGTTTATGGGTAATTTTCCTCTAATGAGAAAGCAAAGTCTGCACTGATGACATTGCATTTCTCAGAAGAGCATAATTTAAACCACAACATCTTAATCTTACCTGTTAAATTGTTTCAGTTGAACTAATTTGAGGAGTGTATCGGCTAGCATTAGGCATACGTGATTCACCTTCAAGTTTTAAAAGATTAGAAAAATCATGTTAATTTTTGCTTGAATATGAAGCTATGTTAGAAATGGCACATTTAGAAAATAAAAAAGCAAAAATGAAATAATATGTTTTTTATTAAGATAAATTAAACCATATTAGCACACAGCAACCAGAAATCTGCATTGAAGATATTCAAAGGGATCGTAAACGTACTGAATCCAAGAAGAAAGGATGTGGTTTGCTACCCTATCAGAGCAACAGTTTTGTGAACTTTCTCCAATTTCAAATTATTTGAAGTTTAAATTTTTATTGTTTAGATGAAGTAAAAGAGAAACAAATTCTCTGCAATTTTGATATTTAAGATGTTTACTAATCTCTGTAATTTCAAGTTAAAGATAAGAGTGAATTTGACTTAAACGAGAGCGACTTCAAACCTGAGCAGAGGTGTTGCTCTACATCCGTTCACTACGAGGCATGTGAGTGGTTGTATATCTTGCAGGTTAATCATAAATGTGTGGTTATTTCCATGTGCACTCCATATGCAAAAATGCACAGGGCCATGTTCTTACTGGCAGAACAACAGCCGACTGCTGGGTTTCCGCTACTTTAACCACAGTGTACTTTTTTCCCTGAAGAATAAGAGACACGTAAAATACTTCTATTCTAGAATTTAGCCTTTGAAGATAACGTTTCATTTCCTCACAATAACCTTTATTATAATGGAGACTTTTAAAAACACCGGAAAACTAAGTGTTGCCATAATAAAAAATACAAAGAAAAAAAAAAACAAGTTATTTGCTTTATCATATCACACTCCTAGTTACCAAGTTGTTTAAATTTTCAATCAAACCTTTATTTAAACAGATAAAGGCAAATTAAGATTGAGATTGAAATGCAAGATTTGTAATTTCAAATTACAAATCTTGTAGGTTCTGTAATAGGGGTAGAGGAAAAAAAGAAAAAAAGTAAAAGCTACTTAATATCAGTGTATTTGCCCATAATCTAATCGGGTAATTAAGATGATCTGCCAAAGGCAGGAAGCAGCTGAGATCTTTCCTCGGGATGACTGGATTCTCTCAATGATTTATCCCTAACTTCTCTGCCAGGACTGCTCCACTTGATTGGATCAAAATATCCTATGGAGGTCCAGTGGACAGAAGGAGCTTAGGCAGCTTTTAAGGACATTCAGCAGTCTTTGGGTAAGAACCCAGTTCTTCATTGCCCTGACTTTGAAAAGCTATTATTTTCCCTAGAGAGGGGAATAGGAGCAGTATTTCTGCATGGTCTACCAGGAGACCAACATCCAGTGGCATTCATCAGCCGTAAACTTTCCCAAGGGAGATTCGTTATTCTACAGTGGAAAAAGAGACCCTAGAAATCAAGTGGGCTCTTGACTCTATAGTATTACCTCTTGGGAAGGGAGTTCATACCGCAGATTGATCATAAAGTCCTCCAGTGGGTGCAAAGGATGAGGGATGCAAACAGCTGTATCAGATGCCATTACCTGGCTATGCAGCCCTTCTGCTTCACCTTGGAGCACATCTTAACAGTAGGTTAACTCACTCACTGGGGTGGCGAGGACTTTTTCTTAAATGGTCTGGTAATTCTTTTTATCTAAATGAGTCACTTAATATTGGTTTACCACATTGTATTAAATCTTTTTACTTATGTGATTTGGCGTTGTTTAACTATTTAGTTAAAATAGTTGACTTATTTTGCCCTCTTGAAATTGTATGGTTTACTTTAAACTAATACTTTTCATTTGAGTTGCCTCTTTCTGTGATGCTGCCATGTTGGCTTGGCTGGGCCAGTTAAGCAAGAGTCCCAGCTGCAAAGAATTTCAGTGGCACTGAGACTTAATTGGACTGTTCCAATTATTTTAAAAGAGGAATGGGAAGGTTTAAGTTTTTCCATTTTGTTAGTTTTTTGTAATTTTGTTGTAGTTTTGTTTAAGTAGATTTATGTAATTTTCACTCCTGATCAGCGAGTATATGTTCCCCTTGTGTGTCAGTTTGTTAGGTCAATTAATACTTTAGTTGGTTTTCTTAAGTTTGGTTTTGTTGACCTCTTTTTCTTTTTGGGCCCAGATTTATGTTTAGAGTTCAAATGTTTTTTTTGTAAATAAATTGGTTAAACTTCCCTGTGCCTTTCTGACTTTTCTTTGGCTCGGTCGCTCACATTACCCAAACTGTTTATTAGAAAGGTTCAAGAGCCTCAGTGTGAAAAAAAAAGGTTGATGCAGTCAGGACTGTTTTCTTGCACAACATACAACTGGAGATTTTCCGTTGATTATTGGAAAAATAAATATCTAAGCTAGTGAGGGATTTCGTCAGTTTTCTAAGTAGAATGCATGAACTTTGTTCCTTATTCAGTAGAAAATGGTTTAGATAAAAACCAGCCTGTGGTAAGTTTCACTTCTAGCTGGACTTTTAGGCTACAAAGAAAACAGCCCTTTTTGGATATTTAAAGCTGCTTAATGATCAGACTTAGACAGACATTTAGTCATTTAGTAAACAAAAAGAGTACGGCATACAAAAACAAAGTTTTGTTCAGTACAGCTCTCAAGACATTTCCATTTCTAAAGTGCAGCAGTGATAATGATCAATAAAGCTCTGCATTGATGGGTTATATGGGAAAGGTATTTGTTTCAGTCTATGAAAGCAAAGATTGCAAAACATGCAGGTTGGTTAATTAAAAAAACAAACTTGTAGCCTAATGCTAACTATTGCTATTGAAATTACCAAATGAGTGCCTGACTGATATTGACAAAATTTGACTGAAGTGGAGCAGTCCTGCTAATGTCCTAACAATAGTAGATGCTTAAGTTAGTTTTCAATGCAGTTGTCTCTTTGAGAAATGTCACATCTGACAGAAATGCATCTATGTTAGTAGAAAAAGAATTTTGACCACCATCATTTAAAAAAAAAAAGTATCAGAAAAATTTTTTTTTACGTTGGACCCAGAAATGATCAGACTCAGACAGGTTAAGGATGAAGCAAGGGATCTGAGATTAAATTTTAAATTAATCCTGGAGATTCCTTTTTTTTTTTTTTTTTTTTTTGGAAGCTGAATCAACCATAAAAGATGGTAAAAAGAGCTGTTTTTTTTTGTTTTTTTACAACTTAAACCCTTATCCTTTTTAAAGTGCTTGGATGTTGCTCTAATCTTTAAACAAGACAGTTTTAAGTTTTAAAAAAATATAATATAATTGAAATATATTTTTTTTGGTTATGGTAACTTAATCTTGAATTCTTTGCATATCAAGCTGTTGTTCTTTTTTTTTTTTACTTTTTTTTTCTTGTCATTGGGGAATTGACGTCTATGTGAAAAAATCCATTGTGGGAGGTGCTCTACAAAACCCCACAAGTCTCTGCGTGTTCTTGTTTCACAATCATAGTGGTGCAGCACCCAAAAACTGTTCTGGCTAAGCTGACAGAGAACAATTAAATATGATTTTGTACAATCTTCTCATAATAACTTTGACCTTGAATGAAATCATTGTTGATTTAGACGCCTTTCTTTGCAAAAAAGGTAAGGAAAATAACTTTTTAGAGGTAAAGACTTTGTTTTTTAAACTTTGTTTCTGTTTTATCACCACCCTATTCCTGTCAAGCAAATGCTACACTTATAAAGACCAAAGTTGTGTCGTTTTTTTTAAAATAATGTTTTGCTTGTGGTCTTTATTTAAAGGCCAGATTGTTTAAAATGCAGTGTAATAATTATTAAGACGTATTTTTCTGAATGCTTCTAATGTGTCTCTTTTATTAAATAATTGTTTTTCCTCCACCATGTGACATTTGTAGGCCAGAGAGTGTTTGAGCTTTATGGCAAGAAGTCATGTTTGCCATGCCAGGATGGGTATTTTCAGCCAACAGAAAATCAATCGAAAAGTTGTACAGGATGTGAAAGATGTGACGAAGGTAGGAGATATGGCTTTACCAAGATGTACTGAAAATAATGTGTCTATACACAATACATGTAGTGGGAAACAAATGAAAATTTAGATCTGACATTTAAGTGAAGAGGAATTAAATAGGCCTATTAAATGCAGATTTTTGCTTTTTGGTTGCTTTAAACTTTGTGTTACAAATAAAACCAATATCTCTCTGGTTTAAATTCTAAATGTTATTTTTTCTTATGTTTTTTTTTTTGCAGCAAGAGGGAGTAGAGTCAAAGTGAAATGCACTAAGGAAACAAATACAGTATGTGAATGTCGGCCAGGATTTGTTCCATTTTCAAAGGAATCTTCCATCTGTATATGTGAAAAAGGATCGGGACTTAAAGATAATGGTAAAGTAATGATTTATTTATTTTTTTTACTTATAAAAGTCAAAGATGAAACCTCAATAAATGTTTATAATTTTCTGGTGACAGAGTGTTTAAAATGCCAGGATGGATATTTCAGCTCAAGCTATGATACATCCTGTCAAAAATGGAAAGAGTATGACCTTTTTTTTCCCATCTGTTTTAATCATATAAATGTACACTATTTTACACTGACATCTCAAGTACTGTACACATGTAACTGAAAATCATGATTCTTTCCTCTTCTTTTTTTAATTCCAGCTGTAAATCCGCAGGAATTAAAAAAGAGGGAACCCCCACCTCTGACGTCATCTGTAACGAGGTGTTAAATGGCAGCCAGACCACTACAGCACCTGCTGTCATTAAAAAGGTTTTCCCCTCGCTCTCAATTACACATCCTCCACACGAGGGGGTTCAAACACAGAAGACACTCTCTAACACCACCACAGCTCCTGTTCAACCCACCACTGTGAGAAAAAAAGTGCAGCCTAGCTTTCCGAGCTCAAACACTAGCAATCACGTTGGTAAGACATTTCCTGCCTTCTGTTCTCCGCAAATTTAAGGCGCTGTAATCTACAGCAGACCTGCCTTGTTTTATTCCAGGTACGGCCATTCTCACTTTGGGAATTGTTGGACTGCTCGTGTTAACGGTTATGACCTGCAAGCTACACATCACTCCCTGCTGGAGGACTAAACAAGCACTACAGAGTAAGATACAACTGAAGTAAACATGGGCTTTTATCCATGGTCTCAAACTCCAGTCTTCAGGGATATCCCTGCATAGCTTAAGTGCATTCTAGAGAAACTATTTGATTCATGGGTGCCCTCAAAAATTTGAGAACACTGGCATACGAGGAGTGATCAATAAGTAATGCCCCTGACCCACTGCCAGATATTTGTAATTTTGCATGTGAAGTCATTTGAATCTCTATAGATTACCGGTAAGTAGCAAATTACAGCTCTGAGCTATTTGTGGTTTCTGAAAACTGAGCCTGTTGAGTGTCGAGCAGCAATCCGTTTTTTCCATTGGAAAGGACTCACACCTCGGGAGGCTTTTGATGAAATTAAAGTAACTTATGGTGATGATGGCTGTTATATGACCTTCCAAAATGTTTTACAAGGTTATGTTATGGGACATTATCACTATAAGTTACTTTCATTTGATCAAAATTCTCCCATTGTGCGTGTCCTTTCAAATGCAAAAACTCAGACTTGACTCAGTTTTAACACCAGTAAATCAGAAACCACAATTAGTTCAGAGCTGTAATTTGTTATTTAATCTATAGAGATTTAAAATGCTTCACATGCAAAATTTCAGCTCGATCAAACATCTGGAAGTGACCCAGGGGCATTACTTATTGAACGCCTCTCGTATATGTTCTGATGATAGTAAAAATACTAGTTAATTTCATACTAAAGAGATTTATATTTGCATTTGAATAGTCTTGTAAAAGCTAGCTATAGGGAAAGGATCTTGCTGGTAAATTTCACTTTTCGCTGATGAAAAGAATCTGATTCAGTCTAGACTGGGATAAGCTGATGTTTGTAGCCTCTGTTATAAAAGTAATCGACCCTTTTAAATTTAAATCAAGAAATAAATATATATATTTAATGTAAGAAATATGCACATGTTCACATATTTTGTTGAATGATTGACCTGTTTTTAATTGTTTCTTAATATATATATTTTTAACATTTGTGTTTTTAATACAATTCAGTCATTCCTAAACAATCCAGTGTGGGGTGACATAACATGATTAAAATAGTAATAAAATGTGGAGTTAATATTTTTTTCTTTAAGTATTTTTCTGTTTATGCTTGCAGCCAAGGACTCTTTGTGTCGCAGGCCAGTTGAGGAAAGCGGCGATGGCAGTGAGTCCTCTTTGAAACTCAATCCAGAGCCCTGAAATAAGGCTTTCCTTGGATTTAAAATCCTCATCCTTTATTTCAGTGAATCCTCTTGGTTAAAGTTATTATAGATCCCTTTATTTCACCTTATATCATTTGTTGCATGTTAGACATACATCAAAATCATTTATATTGTAATATTTCTTTTTCAACCAGGACTATGGTTAATATTTGACCTTGGTTATGTTGTAATACATTATAAGGTATTTCAAGTTCAAGAAATGTACCTCGCTTTTTTAAACTGTGAATTCCTTTTACCGGTATGTAAACATTTTTTCCCCTATTACAAATACTTTTATACCTCTTTAGATTTTATAATTGCTACTTACATGTGTGTTTCTGCAGGTTTTATAAACCTACTTACATTCTATATTGTTAAATAAGTAATAGGGCTGGGACATCTCTGAGAAACATTCATTTTGAATAATCAAACAGTTAGAATATACAATAAGGTGTTAAAAAATAGTGGAGCAACATTTATCTGTTATTTTGTAATAGCTTCTCAGCCTCAATGTTTTGTTATGCGTTTTTTTTTTTCTCAGTCTGTTCCACTAGCTGCATCTGTTCTGCACAGAACAAGAAAAAAAAAAAATGCTTTCAGAGATATGTGGGGTTAGGGGAAGTACCAGGTGGAGCAAAATGGATTTCTAATTTGTCCTCCCACCGAGAGATGCTTACTATCTTTTTTTTTTTTTTTTTTTTTCTCTCGCTTTCCTGTATTTGGAAAGACTGATGTTTTGAAAGTGAACACTTTCATGTTGTTTTTTGCTTTCTGGAAATATTTCTCAGATAAGGAGAGTGAGAGGAGTATGAAACTTTGACCCCATTACCTTTCACCATTTCCATTTTACTTAAAAAAAAAAAAAGAAAAAAAAAAAAGATCTGCACCAAGTAGCTTCATGAGCCTGGTTGAGTTTGTGAGTTTTAAAATCTACCTGATAGAAGCTGGAGATCAACAGCTTCATACTAAGAGATATTTTTTCCAGAAAGTGTTGAGTCTTCAGATTGGATAGGACAAAAAAAAAAAAAAAATCAGTTGGATACATATACATATGTTTATTTTAGTTTACTTCAAAATCATTTTACATTATCCATATAAAGAGGCACATATAGCCTATCCAAGTCATTTCTGAGAAATGCTTATTTATTGGCCTGTACAACTACAATTAGTATGGTAGTGAATGTCAGTAATCAACATTTTACTACAAATGAAAAGCTTTTGGAGCAATCTATGAGCAATGATTGTTTTTATTTATTAAAGCGGCAAGGTTGCCTTCCTAGGATGGCTTGGCCTGAGGGGGGCGCCACAACCCTTAAACAATTATCTGTTATTTACACCCTAAATAAGTGTGCTACTGCTAAAGTACAATTAAATTCAATTGGGATGTCACTGAGCAGAATGATGTGTTTAATTTATTTGGGAAATTGAAAAAAGAGCATTTAATGCTTAACCTTCTTAAACTGAATATGAGTCTCATTTTTTTACTACGGTAAATGCCCAAGCTTGGACTTAGGTCAAGACTAACAAGTCCAAAGTCCAAGTCCTATGGTTTAAATTTCAAGTTATTAAGTCATAATGAGGTTTTCCTGAAATGTTAGTGACACAAGGTGAATTTCTGACTTTAAAACAGCATTTAGTCATTTCACATCAAGGCAGCTAAGTAAGAGGTATTTTGTAACACGACCAAATCAAGTCTTGAATACTTAAATCTGTGACTCAGGTCTGACTTGAGTCAAGTCATCAAGTGAAGATATGCATCTCTACAGATCTCTCATATCTATTTCATTAAGAGTTTTTTTGTTGTTTTTTTTCTCTAAGGTTAAGACTCACATTTTATTTTGCAAAATGGGCTCTTAAACGATTGTATGGCATAAGAAATGACTTGCACAGGGTACCTTTCATGCTAGATGCACTTATTGTAGGTCTGAACATTTGTTATACAGAGAAGCAGTGGAAAGTGTACCTCCACAAAACTGCTGTAAATGTCACTTATCCAGGAAGTTGGCGTGCCATTTCAAAGAAGTTAAATATATCTTCTACGAAACAAACCTGTTGGGTTTCTTTTATTTTTAGCTGTAACCAAACTTAGTAATTCCTGTAAATAGATAATTCATTTATTCCAGTTATTTATATCTTTTAGTATTACTTTTCTCTTTTTACTACTGTAATATGTATTTACTTGTTTGTACAATATGTCTTTTATTTGAATTATATGTATTGCTGGAAAAAGATGTACTGAGTTCTGGTGCATTTAAAAATGTAATAAAAGCGGTGGCTTTTGGAAGAACATTTATCTACTCAGATCTCATTTTCAGTTTGTTTCTCTCATTTAGCACCAAATTATTGTAGAATTACTTGATTTATATTACAATATCCAATTCAAACATCATAGTTGATTGGTTTTACAAATTGCCCTCGTTGTTACCAGTTAAATTTGCCCTAGTTATAATAACACTTATTAGGCATAACATTGTGACTACCTAGCAGGTGGGGTGAAGGTATCTCTTCATCATGGCACCTAATAGACTGCAGGTGGGATATAACCAGATTTAGAATAGGCTCTTGGGTTAATATATAATACTAATACATTTTATTTATAATGCAATTTACATTTCAAATAAAATGCTGAGAACATACCAAAAACATTAATACAGTAACTCTGACAGATTCCAACAAAGTCACTGAAATTTCAATTCAATTCAGTTTATTTAAATAGAAAAAATTCACAACAGATGTAATCGCAAGGCAGTTTACAGAGACAGTTCAACCAGATCATATAGTCAAACTGATTTAAAGTTTTCTGGTTAAGCTGATTGCATGGACACATTGAATCAAAGGAAATCCCTCACACCAAGCATGCTTGCAGCAACAGTGGAGAGGAAAAACTCCCTTTTAACAGGAAGAAACCTCCAGCAGAACCAGGCTCAGTGTGAGCGCCCATCTGCCGAGGCCGACTGGGGTTCAAAAGACACAAGCAGGCATACAGAAAGAAGAGATACAAAAGGAAAGAGTCAACCACCTCCACAGGCAGCCCTGTCCAAGGAACACAAAGGCAAGCAGATGAGCTCCCAGGCAGTTCCCGTGTCAGAGGATGAAGAGAGCATGTACAGTTGGTCACAGTCAGAGAAATAGGACAACACTAACCGGCCAAGCTCCAACATCTATGATATTAGAGATAGAATGAAGCAGAATTACTTTTATCAAAAAGAAACATTTTAAGCTTACCCTTAAATGTAGACAGGGAGCATGCCTAATAGACTAAAAATGGAGTTGCTTCCACAGGAGAGGAGTCTGACAACTAAAAGATCTGGCTCCCATTCTACTTTTAGAAATTCTAAGAACCACTAGTAAACCTCCGGGTTGAGAACTAAGTGCTCTGTTAGGAACATAAAGAACAATCTTATCTCTGATTTAACATGGAGCTTGGACATTTAAGACTTTGCATGTGAGAAGGAGGATTTTAAATTATATTCTGGATTTCACAGGAAGCCAATGAAGAAAAGCCAGGATAGGCGAGATATGATCTCTCTTTTTAATTTTCATCAGAACTCTGGCTCTGGCTGTAGCGTTTTGGATCAACTGAAGGCTTTTAACTATAGTTTGTAAAGTTCCTGATGATAAATAATTACAATAGTCCAGCCTTGAAGTAACAACTGCAGGAAATTTTAGAAACCCCTTTGATATGGGATTTAAATGACAGGTCCTGATCAAACATAACACCAACATTTTTTACTTTATTATCTTAGATCAATTTAATCCCATCCAAATGAAGTGACTGGCTGATCAGCTTCTTTTTCAGAGACTCTGGTCCAAAGACTATAACTTGTGTTTTGTCTGCATTCAGGACCAGAAAGTTGAGAGTCATCCAGATTTTTATGTCTGCAAGACATGCCTGTAGTCTATGTTATTGGTTAGCTAGGATTTATAGACAGATATAGCTGAGTATCATCAGCATAACAGTGGAAATGAATCCCATGCTGTCTAATGATTCTACCGATTGGGAGCATATATATAGTAAAGAGAATTGGTCCTAGCACTGATCCATGTGTTACTCCACAGGTAACCCTTGAGCATGAGGAAGATTTGTCATTAAAGTGAACAAACTGAAATCGATCAGATAGATAAGATTTAAACCAGTCTAGTGCTGTTCCTTTAATTCCTACAAAAATTTAAAGTCTTTCTAAAAGAATATTATGATCAACTGTATCAAATGCAGCAATGAGATCCAACAGGAAAAGTACAGAAACAAGTCCATTATCTGAGGCCATGAGAATATCATTAGCGACTTTCACTAGAGCTGTTTCAGTGCTATGATGAGCTCTAAAGCCAGACTGAAACGCTCCAGAAAGTTCAAAATGGTGTAAGTGGTTGCATACTTGTTTGGCAACTACTTTCTCAAGAATGTTAGATAAGAAAGGAAAGTTGGATATAGGTCTATAATTGACCAAGTCATCTGGGTCAATAGACAGTTTCTTAAGTAAAGGTTTAATTACAGCAACCTTAAAAGCCTTTTATAGATATCCCTGTAACAGAGATAGATTAATCACATCTAAAATGGAGGAGGAGATAAAAGTGCACAGTTCTGCATTAAACCAGGGAGCCAGCTTTCTATTTTTTACGTTTTTCTTTTTCAAAGATGCTTTATTGTCTATTGGCGGTATGCAGAGAACTAGTAACCCCATAAACAAAATAAACCTTTGAAGTGGAATAAACTAAGCTTTTGTCCTCTGCAGCAATACTCAGTGATACAGGGGAGAGAGAAAGGGAAACTTTGGTAAACCTCTTAACTCTTGCAGGCTCCCTCCTTCCTGTAAATGGAGACACAGTCTGAGGATGTTGGATGGAACAATTCACCATTGTTTTTCTTCAGCCCAACTAAGTGTTGAAATTTTATCTGTTCAGAGCATATGACTTTTGGCCGAACAGTCTGTTTATCCTGGGAAGTTGTTCCTTTATTAATAGAAACCAGATGTAAAGTACTTGCTTATTCAAACATAGCCATCAGGCCTAAGTAAACTCTCTATATTGGAGGTCTTTAATAGGGGTCTGCGACCCCTAAGGGGTCCATGGAGGTACTGCATGGGGGGGTCGCAAAAGTTTTAGTTGATGAAACTTTTTTTTTTATAATCCCCCCTGCAATTTTTTGGAGTAATTGAAATGTCTTTAAATACACATTAACATGAATTCAACACACTGTAATGGAGGCAGAAGATGTCTTTCAGTTATCAATGCACACATTCAGTGATGCAAAGGAGCTCTTTCAAGCTGGGGACCTTTTCATTCACAACACCTGTTCCATCAACCAGGAATCAGAATCAGAAATACAATCAAAAAATGGGTCCTACATGTTAAAAGAAACATGAAACAAAATACAGTCATCTTACTGTCCTAGGATAAAGAAAAGCATAATATAGCAAACCAGCAAAGTTAGTTTAAGTATACATCAAATTGAACATTAATAAAATAAAGAGGGCACTAAAAATCAGCTATTAGTAAATTAATACCTGGAAGACTACTTTTAGGATTAATTCGAGTTTACTGCCATAAAATGAGAGTAGACTTGAAGATTCTTAACAAGCAAACTAGTACTGTATACTTGGAGTATTACTTTAGTATAGTGTAAAGAGTATTGTCATTAACTAAAAATACGACAATTTATTTAAAAAAATTACTTGCTAAGCTGCAAGTATACTTGACCTGTCAATGCTTAGTCATCTGAGTAATGAAACTTACAAAAATACATTGGAGGCAACTTTTGCTCAGTTTTCTCAAAAACATTTGACACCTATCCCTTTGCCATGTCTGGTTGTTAACACTAGAGCAATCTGTAGTTGGAGTGCTGCTGGTTGTCATTTAGGTAAAACTGAATATCACTCTCATCTTCCAGCACCACAGGAGCAGCCAGCAGTTCTGCTAAGCTCTGTATTGTGTGTATTTCAGTTTATATGCCTGCTTGATCACAAAAACGAGCTTTCTGAGGCCATTTACAGCATCTCAGACTCCATTACAGACTACATTGACTTCAGTGTGGAGAAGGTAGTGCCCCTCATAAAGGTATGCCGTTTCACCAATTAAAAGCACTGGACCAACCATAAAATAGACTTTTCTCAAGAAGAAGAGAGTCTTTAGATGAGGAAACTCAGAATGAAGCTCAGGGATGAAAAAATAACTACAGGAAGAAAATAATGGAACAACTGCAATGGAAAACAATCACTGGGGTTTAGAGGATCCTAATAAAACAATGACAGGTCACAAACCAAACCCCCGAGCTGTAGGAGATTTAGGCTGGATGGATGATTTAAACAAGTTCTTCAAAGGGTTGGTAAGACAACAGCTTCTTATTGTATTGGATAATGTCATCATCTACCTTCTTCACTAAACTCTGAGCCGCCTGGAGGAACCTGGATGTGCTATGGAGATCATGTCCTTTGAATTCATAAGTGGTTTTAATACCATCTAGCCAGGACTTCTGAGCAAAAAGCTGAAACTATCAGGACCGAACCATCATCTTCATCTGGCTACTGAATACACAGTATGTGAAACACTGTTCATCTGACAGGCTGCTCTGCAGTACAGGAGCCCAGCTGTTCCTGCTGAACACTGCAGAGGAACACTACATACACTACATACACTGGATGCTAAACACTGTGAACTGTCTCAAACAGAACCATCTTCTGATGAACGTAGCCACAACCAATGAGCTGGTGGGGAATTTCCACATGGAAACCCATTAGTTATTGGGTTTCATATCGATGATTTACGGAGAGGGGGTTAAAATCGCTAATCAAATCACATGCACACAGGGGAGCAAGACTTGGTTATTTTGGGTTTCAGGCATACTAAACCTGTTTGTCTTCCACAGCGCACTAGTTCACTCTCAGGAATACCTGAGTACTAACCTGAACCTTAAACCATACATGGACTAAAGTCTGAACACCTACTCTCTTTACATGAAATGTCAGAGCGGATTCTACTTCATGCCAATGATACTGAGATGTTTGGATGAAAATGCAGTCTTGAACACTGTTTTGACTCTGTGTTGGAATCCTCCATCTTCCATAATGAAGACTGTTGAAGCAGCAGCTTAACTACAGGCGAGAGGAAGTGGTTAGATAAGGTCATCCGGAGGGCCAAAAAAAACTTTGACAAAAATAACATCACTCTAAAAGAAACACCTAAAACTCATAACCTTATCTTATTTTCCATCAGCTCTTAGATTTTGCAAGCACAACTTCTACCCCCAACCTCAACAGGTTTGGGTTTTATGTTTTATGTCACAGTTTGTTTTTCATTTTATGCAACTAGCATAAATTTAACATTAAAATAAATATGCACACTTGTTTTTTCATGTTTGTAATTACCCGTACAGTGAAATTGTTTCAAAGTTTTCTTTCTAAGGAAAACCAGTTGATTGCACCGACTCATTGAATCAAATGCAATCCCTCAAACTATAGACACTTGTAGCGAGAGTGGAGAGGAAACACTCCCTTTTAAAAGGAAGAAACCTCCAGCAGAACCAGGCTAAGAGTGAGCGGCCATCTGCCTAGGGTGACTGGGGAAGAAGCAGAGCTACAAAAAGCATCTGTAAAATGCGGCGCCGTCCAGGAAACACACAGCCAGGCAGATGAGCTCTGAGCCAACTCCCATGTCAGAGGATGAAGGGGGTACATCCAGCCAATCACAATCAGAGAAACAGGACTACACTGAAAAACAGGCCGATCTCCAACATCTATAAACAAAGGTGTTGTTATATTTCAAAAAGTGTTACACAAATTGCTTCTCTTTTAAACATTTTTCCATAAATATATATCCATGTACTCCACCTGTCTTAGATTGATACATTGGTTTCTATTCAAATGTTATTATCCTTATAAGCTCTTCCTAATAAGCTCTTCTAATCGTGGTATAAGATTTGCTTGTGTTTATTGCTATTGGCTGTATGTCTCAGTTTTGCAATTTCCTGCAAAATTTCAGGAGATAATATCTGCCAGCCACCACCTATAATATAATCAAATGAAGGGGAGGGGCAACTACATAGGAGGTATAGTTTCCATTGTGACATTGCTGCTTTCTGTGGTTTTACAGACAAACTCCTCTAAAAACTGTTCAGTGGTACTTGAATGCTCGTCATTCGCTACGTCACATCCTGAAGGAGGTGTTGACACACCAGCAGTCTACATATGCGGTTAAATTGTCTGTGAAAACCAGACAGAAAATATGACTTTGATATATTTTGCAGTACAGTCATAAATCGTGACATTTAATGAATTCAGAAGTTTAAACTGTTCAGATTAGGCTTTCACTGTCCAAAATGTACTGGACCATAAACCTGTCCGGTAAGAAAGTAGGACTTGTTGATGAAAGTTTTTAGATTGAGAGAATAGACAGTAGTATTTAATCAGAGATTTGAAAATGAATAAAAAAAAAAAACAGATGTAAAACAAGAGCAATAAAATATACCAAAATTAGATATGATCCAATGGCATCCATGACCTCAAGTTCCACCTGAGAGAATGATTTCAATGGACCGAGGGGCACTGTTGGGGACAGAGTTTTCCAAAACTCCTTTTGACAAAAAACTCTAAATCATGTCACAGACTCTGCATCACTCTGAAAACCCCAAACCAAAACACTGCAATATTGCACCATAAATATTCAATGCTCTGAACTTCCTTATCAATACATTTTTTGCACCATGTTTTTTCTCCCACAATTTTTACATTTGATTACTGCTGCACTTTAAGAAGTTAAAATGTTACAAAAGCTGAACAAGACAAATTTTTATTTTGTATACACCCTGTTTACCCAAAATGACAATAAAAGTTATCTAAGTGCAAGTCTAAGGGCCAGATTTATCAAGATCCAATTTTGCGTGCAGTAATTTGCGCTCGCAAACTGGAATTTTGCGCGAGGGGCTGAACCATGGTTTGCAGGTGATTTAACAAGAGTGATTGCGTAACTGGTGGCAGGTGCAAAACTGTTGGAGACGCCCTATTTAAATGATGGTTTTGCACGTTTTGTGGTTTGCGGCAAAGTAGTTTGTAGTTTGTACAAAATAGTGCATTAAGAAATTTAAATCTTACAGTGATTAATCGCATCAATGCCTAAGTTAACTCGCGATTAATCGCATTTTAATCACACATTTTTTTTCTGATTGAAAATCATTTAAATACTCTCGATGACATACAAAAAATACATACAGGCTAGGTTTGTGCCAATGTTCTTTTTTTTAAATGAAAACAGGTCACAGACACTGATTTATGCCATAGAAACATATGGCAAGAAGATGGGGAGGCATGTAGCAAAAAATAACAAATATGTAGCCGTGGATCCTCTCCTGAGAGCTGGTGCTCATTTGAAGCAGCTGATCCCCATCTGCTCATTAAGCTCTCCTTACTTAAGCTGAAGGAGAGCTTCCCTCTGAGCCGGATTGTTGTTCCATGATGTGGTTAGCAAGCCTGAGCCACCCTGCCTGCCTGAACCTGTAAACCTGTAAGCCTGTTCTGACTCCGTGAACCTGTACCTGAACCTAACCTGCTTTGTCTCCTCCGCTCCCCAGGAGGAACCCTGTCTGGTTTTTCCAATTAACAATTGGACTTTTAACCTGCCTCTCTGTGTCTGTGAGTTCTGCGTTTGGGCTAGAAATCCTGCCTGATCATGAGAGATTGGGAGATCCCAGCTCTCACTGCAACCGTACGCTGGAATGACCCAGATGCAAAAAAGTGCAATGTTGCAAGGAATTTTGTGATATCTGGTATTGCGTGGGTCCTCCTTGTGGCTGGCTCCAAATCCATTCGGAGTTCCCCCAACAGCTCCAAAATGACAATGCTGGATAAACGATATGTTTTGATGATCGTTTCCTCGTTCATTCCAAAAATATTCACACGTAGTGAAAAAATGTGTTCTCCCCTCCACTTGCTTCATTTCGATGTCTCCTTCTTGCGACAATAACCGCTGCCATGTGTGCGCAATTACGCATACAGTACATTTGCACCAGATACCGTTAGCAAAATAGCTTTCAGGTTTGATAAATCACTTTGCGGGTGCTAAATTAATATATTTACATGTTCTCCTCCCACAAGACGCACTTTTGCGTGTAAACGCCCCATATTGCATATTCATTGCAGAAAAAGTACTAAATGGATAAGAGGCGCTATTTAGCACGTTTTAAAGACCAAATCCTTTTAGCACGCTGTTGATAGATCAGTTTGTACATTTTTTAGCGTGCGCAGTGAAATAGCTCACGTTTTTATACACGCAAACCTTTGATAGATCCGACCCTAAGTCTCTTCGGTCTTCCTCTAGGCCTCCTACAAGACAATTTCCACCAACATCCTTCTATTGTAAATGTATTCAAAGTGACTAGAGCTCAAGGTTGGTTTATGCTTGTCTCAATGGTGAGGTCCGCATGGTGCTGCATGGCCATATTGCATATTTTCAGGATTGATGCTCCTCTGTGTGGCTTCTGTAGAGCCTGAATTACCATGACCACATGCCATGGAAAACTTGTAATAATGTAGACAGTGCCTACTGGAAAAATGTAGCGGAAGATCAATGGTTCTTATTGGCAAGGGTTTAAAAAAAAAGTATCTACACAGAGCCTAGATGTGTCAAGAAATTACTCCCCCCCCCCCACACACACACACGCTCTAGTGACGTGTGTTTCAGTTAGAGAAAGTTTGGGTTGTCTGTTGGATGTAGCTGTGTAAAGAGTTGCCAGTGTAGAGACATCAGTAGGCTGTCAGTGTGGTTGTGCTGTTTACCACAGATGTGCTGCAAGCAACATTTTGAACTAAGCAGAACGTTTGCGTTAGTTAAAGCTTTAAAAGTCAGCAATTTCAATTGTGTATGGTTTTGTGAGGGGCTTTGTTAGTGGTGGGGTAGGGGGTTTCTGAGTCTGAATTTGAAAGGACCAGCTTCTCACTAGTACTAGGTTTACCAAAGGCAAAAAATCAAAACTGGACATGCTATAAGTGATCATTTTATAACAGATACTGGGGTAAAAAGTAGAAATAACAATCAGGCTTGCTGATTTTGCAGAAAAAAGGAACAATGAGCCACTGAATCACAGTTATGCTCTATGTAAACCTTTTTAGGAAGTGTTTTAGATTTCAAATTTAGCCTTTCACATATAATACTGTAACTTAAAACGTAAACAAACCTGCAATATCTGTACTACAGACAAAGAAGCACAGAATGTTATCAAACCTCATGAAGCGTAATAAAAGGATCTTTATTTACAATGGTCTGAGTGGATCAGGTATATTATATATACAAGCAGCACAGAACAGAAAAGTCTATATCTGCTTTTTTAGAGACAAGTTGGAAACTGTGAGCTTTAAGAAAAAAAAAGATTATATCAATCATAACCTCAGACTTTGTCATGCATTCTGCTATCACCAGTATTTATCTCCCTTATTCCAGTTAGCAGCTTCAGGTATGATATCGTCTGATGCAGTAAAATGGTTTGATTTAGCTTCTTAATGTTGCTTACAGTTCAGCTTTTTGCTTATCAGTTTCGTTAATCAAACAGACTTGTTCCTACAAAACAAAGACATACGTACTTATTGCAGTCTTTGCAGCTGCACCTTTGCTGAAAAATAAGCTTCAGTAGGCATTGATGACGTGCATAACCCATGTGGCCTTCAGTTTAATGTTACTAGCTCATGGGGAGACATTTTTTGCTCGAGAGCAAAATCCCGGTTTAATTAGTTACAGTAATTTAATCACATCATAAAGCACCAAAGCAGTCTGAGGCCACAACACTACCACCACCATGTTTGAATCTTGGTATAATGGTCTTTTTCTGAAATGTGTTTGCCATAGCTAATATAACTTCTTGATCCAGGTGGTGAAGTAACTCACAAAATAAATCAATGAGTATGAATATTCAATTGGAAAGTAAGGTTGATGATCATAATAAGAATCTAGATTGTTACTTTTCTAAGGTATCCATCTCAGAGTACACAAAATACATAAAGTTGGCTTCCAGATGAAAAATTCATATTAGGTTTATGTATGATCAGGTGTCTAAGGAGAGTATCAAAAGGGAAGGTGATTTCCTTCTTTCTTTGCTTCATCTTTCCCATAAGTGCACTTGGTGAGTTGATCAATACCAAAATGATAGCTGAGTGTTTAAATTGCTCAGTGTTTTTTTCTGTCATTTAAAGGTGTAACAATCTGGCTTCGTTTGGAATAATATCAGAATGTTTGATCACTGAGTCTTATTTACCAGGAAACTCCAAACCTGAGAACTCGAGACTGTCAGACCACAGTGACAGCAGGTTAAAAGCATCATCCTTTACATATCATCACGTATATGCAGAGTTCACACATCTATGTAGATGGACTGCAAACTCACGTTCTTCCCCTTCTCCGCTTCTTTTCGAAACTGCAGACAATTTCAAATATTTCATTTCAGACAATCAAGGAAGCCAAAGATCTTAAATAATAAACACCACTTAAACACTTTCATGAATAATGTTACTCTTACTATAGATCTTCTTTAGCACATCAAAAAGAAGCTATTTTACTGGTTTCTATTCTGAGGAGGATACTATACAAATATGCTTGCTTAAAAGAGCATGCCCTAAACTTAGTTTACATCAAAGCATGTAACAGATGTACTAGCAAAACTGCTGACAATGGCGTTTGAAGGTTAGTTCGTTAAATACTCAATGTTTTATTTCAAGGTTGACTGATGTCCAAAAAAAATTGGGTCTAAGTTTATTAAATTGTAGGACTCTGTATGTTTGATAGGATAGGTGAACTCTGTGTTTTTGATTTAATACTTAGTCGGTGTTATAAGTGAGGTTGAATAACTTTTAATTTTATTGATTTTTATCTTCTTAGTCATTATTTTATTCTTAGCTTTTTATCTCTTATGCAAAACAACAAAAAAGGTGAGTAGAAACTACTTTAAACCAGTAAAGAATTAATACTATTATATATATATATATTTTTCAAATAAACTTATAAATGTTTTTTAACCATATCCTAAAGAAGGACCTGTGGAAACCAGCTAGTCACCCTCCCTCACCAATGGAACACTGAAAAACATCAACAGAGAAAAAAAATGTAATGAGCACCTGAAACTTACTACAAAGATTTTATCACGCTCAAACCTTTAAAGGAAAAAAAAAAGCTTTTTTTTTTTTTGTCTCTGAAGTCTCTTAACCACAGTGAAACCTTTCAGCTTCTTTTTTTTCTATACAAATTAGGTTTGTTGGAACTTATATTCTCACTGAAATAATTTTATTTAGTTTTGTAAATTAGTTTGGTTGATTTTAGGGAAGAAGCTCAAGATGATCAAACTGAGCAAAGATTGCAAAAAAAAAAAAACTGAAAGGAGGGTTAATGCATAACCTAGACACATTTACATACTACCAGTTTACAGTGTTCCAAATATTACCAGCAACTAAAAGACATGTGCAAAATAACTGTCCTGAAATCAGTGCATTATGTTATTAATGTTTCTACAGCACTTTGCTTTGGGTCCACACTCTCGTATAATTAAAAAATATTCTGAAACTTTCCATCTGAATGTTGGAGCTAAAATTGTGAATTATCAGACCATGCAACATTTCTGTTATTTGTATTTAATAAGCCTGTTTGTGTCATATCACAGGTTTGATTTGTTCTTTGTCCAGAGATTTTATTTCACATTCAGTTTTGACAACCAGTTGTTTGAACGCTAAGCTAATTCTCCTTTTTTATCCAACATCAATAAGTCATACTGTAACACAACTATCACTCACTGGATATTTTCTCTTTTATGGATCACTCTATGACCTTTTGCTTATAAAACTGAAATGCACCCAACAGTGTGTGGGACACCGACACTCATGTGCCATGCAGAGTAATTTAAGTCTTAATTTTCGTCAACTCTCTTTGGCAGGTCATTGCCACCGTATATAAATGTATTAATATATTAAGTAGCTGGATTGTATCTGTTTTGGTGAGAGAGAGAAACTGCGTTTGGTTATGTTTCTAACCTTAGGTTACGTTTTTGTCAGCAGTTATTTTACTTGGTTTCTTTAGATCATGTCTGATTCTGTCAATTTTGTCATTTAGGGGTTTCCATATAGTTATTTTTCACTATTAGCTCCTCTTTTGCTTTCTTCCTTACTGCTTTTATTCCACAAGTTTTGTTTGATCATTGTTGACTAAATTCTGTCATCTTATTCTTATATTGTTTTACATTATGTAAGATAAATTCTCTCTGTTCTTTTTAGTACGTTTTAGTACTTGATATCTTCGTATGTCATCTTAAAACCAGTTCATACTGTGTTTAGATGACAAACTCCAATGTCAATAATTCACAAGGAGACTTTAAAACAATACTCAAACTCATATTCCAGGTTATCTATATAAAAAAAAATCTAATTACCAAAAATCAGATTACCAAAAAAAAAAAAATTTCAGTTCATCCAACACTTCAGATTATGTTTTTCTTTTTTTTTTGCACCTCTGTTTTGATAAGTGGTCTTTAACTTCCTGTAATCTAACACCCCTTCTCTCTGAGAAAACCAAAGTCAAAGTGACGTCACAGAGGATGGCAATATAAAAGCCCTGAGCCATATGAGCAAGCTCTCATTAAGATGATTCATCTCAGTCTCCCGAGAGCACTTCTAATTGTGCTTTTACTGAGCACTTGGACTATGGGACAGACCAAAATGTGTGGAGAGAAGCAATATGTTCACGGTGACCTGTGCTGCAACTACTGTAAACCAGGTAAGTACTTAAAAACTAAATTGAAAAAAAAACAAGTTTTTATTTCTATAAACCATGAAAAGTAATGCTGTGTAAGTCAGATGTATTGCTAAATCTGGTGATCACATTGATGATAATGAGCCAATGACTGAGAATTGGCTGATTACCTTTGAGGATGACAAAATGTTTTTACTTGTTTGTCAGGAACTTATTTGAAGGGATTTTGCTCTGAAACTGATCTATCATCTGACTGCCATCCCTGTGATGAGGGTACTTATAGAGATAAATACCACAACATTGACCGTTGTACGAAGTGTCCTGCGTGTCCCGAAGGTAACACTTTACATGGACAGTGATGGTTCACTTAACACAGTGGGACAATTACCACATTTTGTCTATCATTTCTGTCTGTCAGGAGCACTGAGAACTGAGAATTGTACAAAAACCACAAAAGGAAAGTGTACATGCCGACCTGGCTTCCTGTGCTCTGACCACAGCTGCTCAAGTTGTAAGAAAAGCAACATCAGTGAAGTGAATAATGCACAGAATGAAGGTGAGAATGGACATATTTCGATATGTCGATGAGAGTTGTAGGGACCTGGATTATTTAATTTTCTATTTATTTTTGCTTTCAGTAAGAGACTATAGCTATTTTCATTAAGATATTCTGTCTGTCTGTCTAATCTAATCTAATCTAATCTAATCTAATCTAATCTAATCTAATGATCATAGAACTGAAAAAATGCCCTGGAAATCATCATTTTGATGAAAAGGAGGGCACCTGCAAGCCATGGACAAAGTAAGACCCATTTTTTCCTGGTTCATATTTTCTTTTATAACTTAATATCAGATCATTTTCATAATGGGCTGCATGGTGGTACAGTGGGTGGCACCGTTGCGTTGCAGCAAGGTTCAGGGTTTGATTCCTGGCCCAGGTCTCTCTGCGCGGAGTTTGCATGTTCTCCCCGTGCATGTGTGGGCTCTCTTAGCTTAATCCGGCTTCCCCCCACAGTCCAAAAATATGACTTTCAGGTTAATTGGCTTCTCTAAATTATTCTTTGCTGTGTGTGTATGTGTGTGTGTTTGTGTGGGTGTACCTGTCTAGCCTTCAGAGTGAGGACCATTTTTCTAATTTAAGGACCAAATTGAGGACTAGTTGTTGCAAAGTGAGGACATTTTGCTGGTCCTAATATACTATTTTTCTAATGGTTAGGTTTAGGGATAAGGTCTCAATTGTTTAGGGTTAGGGTGAGGTATGCATTGGTAATGGTTAGGTTTAGGTTTAGTTTTAGGGTTAGGGCATAGAAAGGTGTGAAAATGACTTAAAATCAATAGAGGTCTATGGTAGTCAACACAAAGTCCTCACTACGATGGCAGAACGATTAGTCTAAGAACAAATGAAATCTTAGCCTGCTGCAGTTCCTATGTACACAGTATACACCCTTACTGTCTGGTATATTAGGCCTAAAATGTGACAGCATGAGAGCAACAAGGCTTCTAGCATTCTTAACATTGCTCTGTTAAGGCATAGTACCCTAATTGCCTGCAAACAAGTTGATATTATTAAATATTTGTAATTGATCTGTGATTTACTGAAGTATCTGCTTGATATGGGAACAATGGTTTGCACAATGTCATCCAAGGTGGGAAGGAGAGATTAGCATATTTATGAACCTCTCAAAAAAGTAAAACTTTCAGCCACATTGGAGTTTTATTGTGGTAAAACGTTTTGAACTGAAAAGTTGTCAGTTCGAAAGTGAAAAGCTATAAACCAATGAACCGAGATGAAATATTAGGAAACTACAAGATGATAGACTTTAGCAAATTGGTACAATTTACTTTTTTGCATTCACAATGACTATTGCAAATCCCAAACCTGAAACTAAACTAACACGTGCCACAAAATGAGATGGAAATACATTTAGTAGATGTGTTTATCGATTCACTAGGTTTATGTTACTTTAGCCGATTCCGTCTGCTGTTTATTGGCTTTATCTGCTTACTGGCAAAAATTTCAGATTTTCAATTAATCCTGCAGTTATAGTTGGCCTCTTTTTTTATAAAGCAACCCTTTTGTGTTTTGATGCATTAACAAGTTATGTTAAAATTTTGGTGATATCCTACTGAAATGACCCTTTTATAATGCAAGTAAATCATATAAATAAATGAAAACCAAAACCTCATGAATGACTGGGTTCCAAGCTCTCCTTTGCAAGTTTTCTTTCCTCTTCTAAAAAATGGTTTTGCGATCGTTTGATTTCCATTAAGAAGAAATTTGTACATTGTAAATTAACTGGACCCTCAATTAAATAAATTCTTACTTAGGGGCGCTTTTAACTGTGCTGGTAGCCAAATGTAGTATGAATGTTGTATTTGCACAACATTTTGAAAATACAGAATTTCAGGTTGGGTGGAGGTTTTTTAAGGACCTGTCGTGGGAAAAAAGTATTCAACTATTCATCCTAGTTCAATAAACGGAGATCGATGGATTTCACTCAGTCGGCACATTTATTAATATCTTTGCAAAGAGAGAACAGTCATCATGGCACAGCATTCTGCTCTGTTCTGATCTGGGCAGGGTTCGTCCCCCCTTAATTAAGCAGTCAGAGTCATAACAAATTACACACACTTTGGTTAACAGTAAACCTTGAGAAAGAATCTGGATTGTTATGGGAAGAAGCAATGTCTGGTCTACAAATACCAGCTTGGAGAGAAATGTGTGGCCTTGAGAGAGGAACAGACTGAGTGAAAACTTTTATAGTGAGTAAATATGAATATTAATATATAATAGAAGAAAGATAAAAATTTTCCCACAACAGGACCCAAATGCAGAGATGAGGAGGCAGAGATGAGTTTGTAGATTAAAAAGTTTCCACAGTGAACTGAGGCAAAAATCAAAAATACTGAAAGCCAAAATTCAGGAGAAACACACATGAGGAGCCAGGAAACAATGGAGCAACAAAACAACAACAAGGAACCAACAAACAGTGACTGAATATTAGGTATATAAATGGGAGACTGAATGAAGACCGGGCTAATCAGCAGATTGGGAGCAGGTTTGGACAGAGGAGTCTATAAGGGAGCTAGGAAAAAAGAGACTGACACAAATACGATCCAAAATAACTACAATAACTCAAAATGGAAATGAAACCAATAAACTAGAAAACACAGAAAGTCATGATTGAAAGTATAACTAAAAACTCAAAAAAAGAAACTTAAACAGAACCAAAAAGTGCAGTCATGACACAGTTTAACCTATGCATATAGAATTCAGTTTAATAGTAAACAGTATAGTCCACCAGTGTGAGTTTTTATCCCAGTATAAATCTAAGTTTGATGGAAGAATAGAGAAAAGATAGTTGTAGTCCGTTGTGGTGAAGAGGAAGCCGAGCCTAGGCAAAGGCAAAGCTCTTGAATTACCAGTCGATCTAAGTTCCTACCCTCATCTAGGGTTATGAGCTTTGGGTCATGACTGAAAGAACGCGATCCTGGATACAAGCGACCAAAATGGGTTTTCTCCATAGTGTTTATGGGCTCTCCCTCAGAGATGAGGAGCTCAATAATCTTGGGAAGACTCAGAGTAGAGCTGCTGCCCCTCCACGTCGAGAGGGGCCAGCTGTAGGATGCCTCATGGGCGCCTCCCTGGTGAGGTGTTCTGTGCACTTCCCACTGGAAGGAGACCCAGAGGGAGACCCAGGACACGCTGGAGGGACTATGTTTCTTGGCTGGTCCGGGAACACCTTGGGATTCCCCCAGAGGAGCTGGCCCAAGTGGCCAAGGAGAGGAATGTCTGGGCCTCACTACTGAAGCTGCTACTCCCGCGACCCGACCCCAGATAAGCGGAGGAGGATGGATGGATGGATGGATGGATGGATGGATGGATGGATGGATGGATGGATGGATGGATGGATGGATGGATGGATGGAT
>NW_015151155.1:388806-392481 GCF_000732505.1 Cyprinodon variegatus | reverse complement strand
TATATATATATATATATATATATATATATATATATATATATATACATAGTATATACTATACCTATCACTGTTTTTTCACCCATTTTATTGCAACATCCACTTTCATTTAGGAAAAACACTTTTAAATAAAATTTTGAGGGATTGAAAAAAAAAACTGAGAAAAACTGCATTAATGAAAGATTTAAGACGTTTATAATTGATGAACATAATTTTTTATCTACAGTTGCAGCGAGAAGGGACTTGTTGAGATAATTCAAGGAAACAAAACTCACGACTCTACTTGTGCTAAACCGGGTAAGAAAATGTGGCAACGCTTCCTCAACAATATGTTGCCTGTCATTTGTTGCACATTTCTCCAACACCAGTGTGTAAAAAATATCTTAGTCTGAGAACCTAACTAATGTTTGACTTATCCCCAGAGCCACAAGGAGATAGCAGAGACTTTCTGTTCTGGTCCATGGCTGTCAGCTTTGTTGTGCTGTCCCTCACCCTCTTTGTGTTCGTGTCTTACACCTGCTTGAATATCCTGTGGAAGAAATCGAGGAACCGAGCTAAAAGTAAACAAGATTAAGATGTCAACTTAACTTAGTAATACATATTTTTTTTAAACAAATTACTTTTTTACATTTCTAGGCATGCAAATCGTAGAATCATTTATGATTGCAAGAGAAAGCAGCACTTGCAGTGTGACTGACTAAATAATTATGTTACAGGGTGGAGAAAGAGAAGCTTTAACTTTAAGAGATGCTTTCAGGTTTCCTTAGGGTAGCTCTAATAAATACACAATACAAAAGGTTTTCTTTCCAACTAAGCAATCGCATGCCAGACTCCAGTCATCTCATCAACTGAGTGCAATCTGAACATGATGACTTAATGAGATTAATGGAGTCTGGTGTGCGATTTCTTGGTTGGAAAGAAAACCTGCAGCCACCCCGGCCTTTCTCGAACGGTTTGACACCCCTGCTTTAGAGGTTCCTGCCTGGCAGAGAAACCCAGAGGGGTGTATCCATCATAGGCTGATGGATACAACCAAACAGATAGTTCCAATTTGCAGCAAGGGAGTTTAAAAGTATCATATGTCAGTCACACTAATATATTTTATAGATGTGCTGTTAATTGAGAGTTGGTGCCCCTGTCTTGCTACTAAGAATTGGGAGACAATTTATCATGCTTTGCTGGTCACAGCCCTGCATTTTCTTCTGCCCAAGAATGCTGTTGGGCTCCTGCATTGTCATTGGTTTAGGGTTGGCAGAGGAGGTAGCAGGATAAGTGCACCAACTTATGCTAGAGATGGCTTTGTGTTTATATTAATGTCTGCTAATTTAATAAAAAGCTTTTGCTTTTCTCTGACAAAAATGTTGTCTTTGCTTTAGATAAGATTTCCATCCAGGCAGTTTTCCCTAAAACTGGTGACCTCAACCTCTCAAAGGAGGAGAGCGGGCTCCATCTCATCATCCAGGAAGAGTTCAAGGATTCCCCCAATGGAAGTCAGCTGGATTTGGAAAAAACTTCCAGTCTTTCATCAGTCTGATAAGCCATAACCAACACTGGGATATTTATGTGTCATTCTGCAAACCAAAATGAAGATTTTTGATTTTGTCAGGTCCAAACCACAAACCATCTGTTTTACTAGCAATTTATACAAGACAAACATAAAATGTCTCATTTGGAACAAAAAGGATGAGTTTAAGTTTAGATAGTGGATGATGTCTTGCTAAGTTGGAAGTTTTCTGTCCATCTAAGGATGATGGATTAAAAATCAAATGTGCTTTAACATCTATCTTAGGCTCAAAATGACCTAATTGGAAGAGGCTTTAGCTAATCGTTTATTAGAAATAATTTAAACACGTTTTTACAAGACTTAGTCAGGCCATTTGTGTGGCTTCTGAACCAGATCAATCTCTTGATTAATGTATTATATGACAAAACCTGTTGCTCAAGAGAGGGAGTATTTGTATTTTATATGTATTTAAAAGTCAAATGCATATTTTCTGTTGATCCAAGAAAGATTTAGATCAGGCCTACAAAAAAGAGGTCAGTTAAAGTGTAAAACTGAAATTAGGATATACAGAACGTTTTAGTTACCTTTTCAGGTCAAGCTATTTATTGTATAAATTAAAATAACTTATTTAAATAATTACATATTATACCATTTTTGTTTACAATGATATAGAAAATGTGTTGCGTGAAAAGAGCCATGGAAGAAAAACAGCAGTGGCTATGCTCGTTATATCACAAGAGGTTGTATACAATGTATATTATAATGTATATTATGCCATTATATCGCCATGTTGCCAATCAGTAGGATTATCAGATCTATTATTCTAAATGGGGTAAAATAAGACAATATCTTCAGTAATTTTGTGTTTTGTTCAGATTTTCTTAGTACTGTGAGTTTAAAATAAAGGTTAATTTATCACTGTAAGAATCAGCATACTTTAAAATGTATATATTTAGTATCAGATCAGTTGGAAAAGGATTAAATTTTCTATGTTGTTTTTTTTTTTTGGTACAAAAAAACGTTGGTGTTTTTAAAAGAAAATGATTATTTCATTTATTTCTAATGAGTTTTTTTCTGCAACTCTTAAAATTATCCAAGCAAACACTGGCATATTTTATTTGTCTCCATGAATATTCATACATTTGGTATTCAAGTACAAGCTTGGATTGTAATATGTATTTAACTAAAAAAAGTGATTGAATTAATAAATATTATTGTTTCTTTAAAAAGGGAATATTTACACATTATTACATTATGATAGCAATAAAAAAAGTCTAAGTTTCACCATTGTACTGATATTTTGTTTTGTTTTTAAGACTATAAATAAACCTCATCTGGCCTTCAGTGGAAAACTGTTTGAAGGTGGGGTGTTGATATGACATGTCCTGTGCAGATGAAATGCAAAGAGATCAATTTCTCCATTGCGAGATCATTGCATTTTTGGGTTCTTGCTCAGGAACCTCAGCCTCTGCAGGACGAAAATGCCCTGTCCTCCAATCTGTAGGTCACAACCTAAAACAAAACAAAAAAATCACTAAAACCGAAATGTATTTTACCAAAGAGTACAGGGACACTGAAAAAATAAAAAAAGTTGACTGATTTTTAAATTTTATTTCACTTTAATATGGGAAAAAAGTCAGAATTCTGACTTTAATCTTTTTTTGGGGGGGATTTTAATGTAGATGGGCACTATGAAGGAAGAGATGTGGGAGCACTCAGCTTCACTGACAAAGATTTTAGTTGTTTGAGAGGGCCAGTAACACAATGGTGGGAAATTATGCAATTAGGCAACTTTTTACGTGCCAGGGGGGTCCCCGGTGATGTTATTTCATTGATGGAAAGGCAGAAGGTGATTAAAACAAGGGAGCTAATCTTTAAAACGGACATGGCTACAGATTGATGCTTACATGTTTGTTAGCTGTCAGAAAACAGTCAGAATTCTGAGAGGAGAGTCAGAATTCTGAGAACAAAAGTCAGAGCTCTGAGATCAAAGTCAGAATTCCAAGAAAAAAGTTATAATTCTGATATTAAAGTCAGAATTCTGAGAAAAAGTCATAATTCTGAGATTAAAATCAGAATTCTGAGAAAAAAAAAAATCATAATTCTGAGATTAAAGTCAGAATTCTGAGAAAATAAATACATAATTTTGAGATTAAAGTCAGAATTCCAAGAAA
>NW_015151155.1:352476-387363 GCF_000732505.1 Cyprinodon variegatus | reverse complement strand
AAGTCAGAATTCTGAGAAAAAGTCATAATTCTGAGATTAAAATCATAATTCTGAGGAAAAAAAAAATCATAATTCTGAGATTAAAGTCAGAATTCTGAGAAAATAAATACATAATTCTGAGATTAAAGTCAGAATTCCAAGAAAAAAATCATAATTCTGAGATTTAAGTCAGAATTCTGAGAAAAAAATCATAATTCTGAGATTAAAGTCAGAATTCTGAGAAAATAAATACATAATTCTGAGATTAAAGTCAGAATTCCAAGAAAAAAATCATAATTCTGAGATTTAAGTCAGAATTCTGAGAAAAAAGTCAGAATTCTGAGATTTAAGTCAGAACTCTGACTTTTTGGTCATATTACACTGAAATAAAATGTGAAATCAGTTGTTGTTGTTTTTTTGGTCCTCTTCCGTAATATTTAGACGCGCTTGAGTGTAAATAAATATTTTGAGATCAAAAAATTCATGAAAGATCAGCAAGTGAAATGGAATGTAGTTCCAGCATCTACAAACAGGAGCGCTGCTGAGCAGTGTTGGCTAACCGGTCATATGACCACTGCCTGTTTCCAACTTCCCTTCCTGCTGCAGTTACTGGAAAAACGCAACATCTGACAGGGAGAGAGAAAGAAAACCATCTGTGGAAAGCATCAAGATGCTGGCGCTAATAAATCGTCTTTTGGACTGGTTCAGGTCTCTGTTTTGGAAAGAAGAGATGGAGCTGACCCTGGTCGGCCTGCAGTACTCTGGAAAAACAACATTTGTAAACGTGATCGCTGTAAGTCTTCACAGCGGCTAGCTGCTCTTGCTAGGTTAATGCTAACACGTTTAGCGTTATTAATGATATATTAGAAATCAAAACACTACCTTAAACTCGATGTTTTCTGGCTTCCTTCCGTTGGTAGAGCGGAATCTACAAAAACACCTGCGGTTAAATCACACTGGAGTAGTTGTGCCAACACGTCAGCTAACCAGTTTGCTAGTGTTATGACTGTAGATGCTAAACCCTCCTCCCAGTGTAACAACACAGTCACTTGTGTTTGTCACCTTCGATTTAGGGAAATTTGCAAATATGTTTATTTGTCTTTTTCTTTTTAGTTTAACCACCAGGAAGTTTACAAAAGCATGCTTGCAAGAAGTGAAAGCTGGATGGATTTCACAGCCTGTACTGATCTGAGGAGTAGGTGTTACTTTTGGAACAAGTCAGTAGGAACATGAGGATAGCATTTCACCAAAATAAGCAAATTAAAATAAATGTCGATTGAAAGGATGAACAGTCATGATTTGGTCATCAATTAGTCACCTCTGTCAATTTTGACAGAACCAAAACAAATCTGGATGTAAAAAGATTTTAATCTATTTATCTTCCAGTTCTCAGTTGTCTTTGTGGAAGAAACCATGTCTTGTGCAACTCTTGCAGTGATTTCTCAAATACTGGCTTCTATTTTTGTGGCAATTGTTATTGTCTAATCCTTGCATTCTCTAACCTTTTACCACAAGTACCTTCTAGACTGAAATAACAAAATAAATTTGAAGTATTGAGTTGCATTTCTGCTAGTTTGGGGCTGCAACTAACTATTATTTGACTAATTAATGAATCTGTCAATATTGTTTGCGATTAATTGATTAATAATCAGAATGCAACGGTTCATTCAATAAGATTTTTTACGAAATAAAACCAGGTGAAACTAAAACTTTTCCACTTCTGGATGGCTCATATTGACAGATTAATTTTTTTAAATCTTAAATGCGTGATGTTTTTTTTTTAAATTAATAAATTTTTTTTGTTTTGGTATAATTACTGCTCTTATTGTGTGTCTGTGTCAGCTAAAAGCATATTTTTAGAGTCTCTATACTCGATTACTAAATTAGTTGACGATTGTTTTAATAATCCATTAATCGCAATTAATCTGATTAATTGTTTCCGCCCTATGCTACTTTTCCAAGTTCTGATTTAAAGGGGGAAAAATGACTTTCCAATTGGAAAAATTAGATTGCTCATCAACTCTGACCTTTAAATATTACTTGATTGCCTTGCAAATTACACTTGTTGATAATTTAAGTAAAAACTTTTTTTTTTTAATTTTTAGCAAATTAACAGTGAATTTGAATTGTAAATTGATCAGTTCAGTTATTTGGAGATATACATATTTTTTAGGAATGCACAGACATGAACATTTTAGGCAGTATTGATATATTACTTTTGCTTTTATGGCAATAATGTGTACATTTCTTTGCCATTCCCTCACCTTGAAAAAAAATTAATCACCACACTGACCATGCTTCTCTTCTTTAGCCTAACACTCCACAGTTCTGCTCTGCATCACCATCCCTGTAATGTGTCCAAAGGAAAAAAAACAAAAAAAACACGGCCATTAAACCCTGGAGAGGCAAACACAGGCTTCAACAAATTAGAAATAAACATTGAAATGATCAACAACCGCCAATACAGATGTTGGTCCAGATTTATTGTTCACCTCTAGTTATAAGGTTGTGTTGCCAATAACAATGTCCCTGGTTACTGATCATATCAAATAACAAATCCCATTGGTTTTGAAAATTGGATTTGGAGTACAGTTAGTTTCATTTCCTGGCCGGTAATCTGATTTCAGAGGTCAGTAAAATACCAGCTAAGTACCCAAAGGTAGCTGTCCCTTGTTTAGGATCACTTAAGTTTAATAGCCTCCTCTATAGTGACCTTCTAAGAAGTTTCTATATTAACTCGTCCTTTTAGGTGCAGATACCTTTTACCCCTACATTTCAGTTGATCTATTTGTTTGTTTAAAAAAAGTCCTTGTAGTAGCTTTTAGTGATGAGCTCAGGTTAAGAAACGTAAATCTAGTCAGTCTAGTTGGCTACACACTAGCTTTCTGCTTTCCTAAAGTGTTGTATAAAAATCCTGGTCAGGGCCTCGCTGTTTTGTTCATCAGATTCTTTCCACACTTTAAAAAAACAAAACATGCATGTTAAATTAATTAACAAATGCGCTCATAGATTGCTGTCTCTGTGCTTGCCCTGTGACAGATCTGTTCATTTCATTACTCCGGTGCAACCTAAAGTTCAGGGGGATATAAACAAAGTGGATGCATCACTATCATACTGTATTAAAAAATATATATTCTTTCAAAATACAGTACATTGATCCCACTGATCGACCTCAGCTCCCCTTTATGCCCACACCTGCTTTATATCTTAGTGGTCAAGATCCTAATTAGTGATCAAGATCCTGTTGCCCAGTGTGAGTGATTGCTCAGTGTGCTGATGGAAAAAGAGAGACGTTCGGAAAGCATGTGTTAATTGCAATTGGTAGTTACCTTAGTATAAAAAAGGTGTATTGTCATATTTTGCCGTTATCCTTTAGCCCTGATCACAATCACAATTTTATGGCGGTAAAAAAACAAAATGTGCAACAGAACAGGTAAACTAGAGCACATTTCTATCCAGATGTAACCTTTAAGCTCAAATGTACAAATCTTAAAAAAAACAACAAAAACAACAAAAATGTCAATCTAGAATAGCAGCTAGCATGAGCATTAGGGGTGGAACGGTTCACAAAATCCATGGTTCGGTTCGATTCACGGTTTTCGGTTCGGTTCGATACATGTTGATTGTTACACCGAAATCCCATAAAAATTTGTGGAATTAATGAAAAAATCCCCCCAAAAATGGATTGTAATTATTTTAAATGATCCGCGTAAACCCTGGATCATTTCCATATGTTTTGCTGCTTTGAATTTAATCATCTCGCGCATGCTCTCTACCATCTCCAAGGGACTCAGAGGGGAGCGGACGGAGCCACAGTGGAGGCTGCAGGCTTTGCTTTGAGGAGCCGGTCTGGAGCGCAGCAGGGCGGAGCGGGGGTTGCTGACGGAGTATGAGGGATTTCGGGGTTAGCATGACATGTTGGTCATGTTGCTGTTAACGTAAACAAAACGTGTTGCACAATGCTTGCACACTGTTGCACTTTTATCCACAACTTTCTTTCCGCTGTCATCGTAGGTCACTCTAAATGCAAAGCGCTCCCATACAGCAGACCTATAAAGTGCTGCTGGCGCGTCTTCCAACTCCTGTTCTTTCCCACTCGCCATTCCAACAACAATTCTCCACCACAACTGATTTTTTCCCCTGCTACACCCGGCTAAACTGCTTCGCTTCCTCTTCTTCTTGTTTACTACTGTTAGTTGGCTTTGGTCGCAGTACCGCCACCTTCTGCTCTGGAGTGTAAACGCTTCGCCTATGAGAAAAAGGAGCAGCGCATGAACCGAACGAAACACACGCGAACCGAACCGAGACAGTCGAACCGAACGATTCTGACGGTTTTCATAAATCGTCCCATCCCTAATGAGCATGATTAGCTTTACTGTCAGAAGCAAAATACTAATGTGAGCTTATGTACACTTTATACAAACGATTGTATCTTTTGTGGTTGTAGTAGGATAAAGGTTTGTCTTAAATCCTTGCAAGCTGTCAAACTTTTGCATATCTGCCTAACACAGCAACAAAAATGCATGTTTGACTAAAAAAAATAACTATATATATATATATATATATATATATATATGTATATATATATGTATATGTTTGCTGCCTTAAGCTGCAATTGTCTCTAGTATCTTAGGAAGCATAAGTTGATGCAAAAATTCACAAATCAACAAACTCCCAGTTTGTCTTGTACTTTGCAGATTTCCAGATGGAAATTTTTGTTTCAGGGGCTTCAATTTGTCTGCTCCCTCCTTTATACATTTAAAACGAGCAGCCCACTCAGCCTGTGTCATATAGTTTTGAATTCATCAATGGCTGTGGCAGCAGTGGTTCCTCCTCCTCCCAGTCATAAGACTTCTGCACTCATTTCCACTTAGTCCCATCAGGTGATTTCAGCGAGTCATGTGTTGTGAACTTGGCGTGAAATAGTATTGTGCATATTTTGGTTTACAGAGAAAATCAATTCTTAAGGATTTTTAAAAGTTTGAACCAATAAAGTCTCAATCATCTCTGTTTAAGATTTCAGTAAATACACATTGAAATTCAGGGGGAACAACTTTCTGTTCTCATGCATATCATTTGTTTTCCAACAGGATGTGTTGAGGCAGATTGCAGTAGGTCTCAAGTTTCATAACTTCCTACAGCATTTTATCTCTTCTTTAGATTTCCTCTTTTTAACTCTGTAGAAATGTTTGTTTGATTTTAAAAACAAATAGTGACCATCAGCTGCTCTTGATTTTGATTATTTTAAGATGGTATCATGATAAACATTCTGGTCATCATTGGCACAGAACCGTTTTTAAGTTTGTAAAGTTTTTATTTTGTTGTAAATGCCTCTAAGCTGTTTTTATTTGGTCTTTTTTTGTGTTGCCTTAAAATGTCAACGTGAGCTCATGCATCCCTATAAATGATATTATATATTTAAATTTGATAATTATATTCTTTTGTGGAATTTTATACTTTTTTTAAATCTCCCCATGAAACTTGCCTTCTCAACAGAATCAGATGCTGGTGAAATAAATGTCCAAAACAAACCAACCCAGAAAGAAAAAAATAAGTAAAGCACAATTATGTGAAAAACACTCGTCTTTAGCCTCAATACCATACCAAATTAGTATTGTATCCAAATACATGATTGAGTGTCAATTAGGGCTGAAATGGTTAATCGGGATTAATCAATTATTGAAATAATCGTCAACTAATTTAGTAATCGATTAACCGTTAACTGGATTTTAGAGACTCTAAAACATACCTTTAGCTGACAGAGCGACCCACTTTGAGCAACAATTGTACCAAAATTTTAAAAAAAAATAAAAATAAAAAAATAATCTTTTTCCTGTCAATATGCTCTAACCAGAAATCCTCAAGCAGAAAAGTTTTTGTTTCACCTGGTTTAGTTTAATAAAAATTCTTCTTTAAGGAACCTTTTGTCATCTAATTATTAATCGATTAATCAAAAAAAAAAAAAATCAACAAGTTAGTCTATATGCAAAATAGCCATTAGTTGCAGCCCTAATATCGATACTTTTGATGACCATAATTAAAATGCCTGTAAACTTCTTTGCAAACTTAAAGCTTTATTCAAGAAGCAAAGAGATTTATGTGAGCAAAATCAGCCAGCGGTGGCTGCAAGCGTTCTGTGTGCGTGTGCTTTAATAAGGGCTGGGACAGTTAATTGGATTAATCGACTATGGAAATAATAATCAGCCAACATAGAGACTCAAAAATATGCTTAACTGAAAGAACAACCCACTCAAAGCAGCAGTTAGACCAATATTATAAAAATACATTTAAAACATTTTGTATTCAAGATGAGAAACCTTTTTTATCCATTAATATGCTCTTATCCAAAAAGTCCTCATGTGGTTTTGGCTTCACCTGATTTAACTTATGTTTGAAATCTTCTTAAAAGGAACCGTTTGCCATCCAATTATTAATCGATAAAGAATCAACAGATTCGTTGATTAACAAAATAGTTGTAACCGTAGCTTTAATGCACATGAAGATCAAATTATAAAAAAATGTTTAGCACAGTGGTTGGTTCCTTTGTATAAAGTTAGTGGTTACATTATGATTTCTCAAAATGCCAAGGCTTCAATCCTGTAATGTTAGAACTTGTAGACTTCTGTTCTCGTAAAATTATGATTTTTATTTTCCTTGTTTAAAAAAAAAAGTATATCTTTTAGTAAGACCCCAGTACTCCTTCATAACTTTAAGATTATGTAAAGTGTACAATAAATATTTTTCATTTCAATATCATTATTACCTCCATCTTAGAAGTTCATCTTTCCTTTTAGGGTTTTTCGCCTACTGCCTATAGCTCACTGCTTATTTTAATGGTGCTAGCCAAACTAGTTTGCACCTTTTGTGAGGTGTCATCTTTTAGATCTGTAACTTGCTCAATTATTTGACACTATTTTTTTCTATTTCAGCATTCCTCATTTCAAATCTTTCAGATCCACATCGCTGTATTTCAGGGGTTTCTTTCTAGTACACGGGAAGCGTACGGTTAATTGAACCCACAATTCAGTGTCTTAGAAAATTATGGAGTCTGGACATTTTTCCAACACATGGCCATTCATACAATTCAACAGGAGAGTGATAAACAGAAGTTTATTTCTGACCAGAGTGTTATATTCAGGTACAAACGGGAAGATGATATGAAGATGAAAAAGATGCTGAAGCAAAAGGGAATTCTGCTTCTCTAAATATGGTTGAAACTCATTCAGTAGATTGACAGCGTCTGAACTCGGCTGGAGTTGGAGCTTCAGAGGTTTGACCAAGATGATCAATGTAGATGATATTATTTTAAAACACTAAATACAAAGATGATCTATGATTATTGTCAAAAGGAACATGAAATACAACAGAACTAGCTATGTGGATGAACTGAAGGCTGTTGCAAAAAAAGCAAAAAAAAACATGAGCTGCTTTAATTCCTGAGGAGAACCCAGACCAAGTACTGAGTGCATGTGATGTACTTTTCCGTATTATAAATCTTTAAGTTTTAATAATGAAAGATATACTCAACAATATACTGAAGATTTCCAGTTATCTCCAGATTTGTTAAGATGCATCTGTCTAGTTTCTGACTAAATTTTCATAACTTTATTTTTTTTTATATTTCTTCATTAAATTTAAAGCTCTTTTTTTTTTTTTTTGTTGTTTCCTTTGATATTTTACCCCAAAAATTAAAGCAGATTCAATACAGACTTGTAAATATGTGCAGCGGGCATACAAAAAGAGCTGTAGTGAATGAGTTTCACCTTTGTGTCTTCCCAGTCTGGTCATTTCAGTGAAGACATGATTCCTACAGTCGGCTTCAACATGAGGAAGGTCACCAAAGGAAATGTCACTATCAAGGTGCTGCTTTATTTTCTCTGCTGTTCTTAGTTCATCATGGAGAAGAAACTTGGGGGAAAAAACAGAAATGTCTAATGGCAAATTGTTTGTTTTTTAGATCTGGGACATAGGAGGGCAGCCCAGGTTCAGGAGCATGTGGGAGAGGTACTGTCGGGGAGTTAACGCAATTGTGTGAGTATCCAAAGCACTGCGTTTTTATTTAAATAAGGGACAGCCTAAGGGACAGGAAACGTGTCACCTCTTTGCCAATTATGACTAAAGCGTTCTTTTCGCTCCTGCATATTTGAAGGTACATGGTTGATGCCGCAGATCGAGAAAAGGTGGAGGCCTCCCGGAATGAGCTTCATCACTTGTTAGACAAACCTCAGTTGCAAGGAATTCCTGTAAGTGTTTCCCTGCAGCTAGTTGTGCTGATCTGTATAATTTCAGTACCAGTCACGGAAAACGTTGTGGCTTTCTTTACTTTACTCCTTGCAGTTTCATTCTGCTACAGGAATGCAGATTTTCTTAACTCTTTTTAATGTTTAGGTTTTGGTACTAGGCAACAAAAGGGATCTCCCCAACGCGTTAGATGAAAAGCAACTCATTGAGAAGATGTGAGTATGAGTGATGCTAAAAAGGATGTACATAATCCTTAAACTGATACAGATGGCTTCATAACAGATGTATAAAAGCAGTTAAATTCAGAAACATGCTTTTTAAAATATGATTACTTAAATATTTTTAAAGTTACTTTGTTGTCCTTTATCATTTGTAACATTTTAGCTTGTAGTAATTATTTGAAATTCAGCTGGTATTGTTTGTGTATTGCTGGCTCCCCCTAGCGTCAGAAGAGTCATACTGCACGCATTGATTTCCCAGATAGCAGATGAATAAGGAAGAGAACTGGTTTGGATACATGGTTGTCATGTTTGTTCACACCCTTGCTTCTGCTTGCAGGAATCTAGCAGCTATTCAGGACAGGGAGATATGTTGCTACTCCATTTCCTGCAAAGAGAAAGACAACATTGGCAAGTTGCAATTTATTTTTCATGCCATTCCATTTAATCCGATGATACATGGTGCTTATATGTAACCAGCCTTTACTGTAGTTTGTTTTCTAACATTCTAACACATAGTTAAAGCTGAAATATTGGTGTCTGCAGGTAATCAATAACTGAAAGTTAAAAATCCTTATTTCAAGCCAGTTCAGTTTGTTACATATAATTCTTAAATGTTAATTCCATCCTAAATCTGGATATTGCTGTTTCCCTATACCTTATTATATTTTTCCATTTAAAGATAAATGCAATAGTAGCATTAGTTTGGTCTGTTTTTTTTTTTTAGTGCTAGTAACTTGATCCTCTGACAAAATTATATTTTCTCTTTCCTTCAAACACTTCAATTCCATTCTACTTTATTGACTTTTTATCAGTTTTATTGAAAATGTACAATAAAAAAGATTTTGCTGTGGTGTTTAGTACTACATGTTAAATGTTCATAATTTAAAGTTATTGACTAAAGGTATCTTTGTAATGAATCTAGTTTGTATTAACTGAGGTTTTGAAAGCAAAACCAAAAAACAACTTCCTTAATCACATACGTTTTTGAAACACTTTGCAGTTTGTGCTGGTAGAGCGACCCTTATTCAGACCCAATGGAAGATCTGATAGGAATTGTCTAAAATAGACCAAGTCCAGAAGATTTTGATGCTAAAAAAAAAAAAAAAGTGTGACTAGATGGTTTAGCTATGGCCAAAGGTCATAAAGAGCATACTACAATAGTTGACCATCTGCTCCCATTTGACTGCCATGGAGAGACACTGAACCATAAGATATGTAGTTTGTTTAGTGTGAAGCCATGTAAACACTTGTACTTTGTTTTTTGTTATACTATTTTATATTTATGGGACGATGTTTCAATTTTATGTTTTAGTGCATTAAAGCACTTTTGGCACCCACTATTTTTCATTTAGTACCTGAGGACTAATGCTTCGGATGCTTAAGTCTATATAATGCTTTCTTGAAGCCCTCAAAAGTTAACTGTAGGTATATATGAAATATTGCTTGCCGATTAAGATCCCTTTTTGGAACTTTGAACAAGGTCAGCTGAAAAACACTCTTTCCAGACTAAGACATTATCTAAAATGGAAACAGTTCCTCTTGCTGGGCTGATTAGGTGTTAAAAGAGCCTCTTCATCTCAACTATGAGCAGAAATGATGGAGCTCCACCTTATATCACCACTTAGGGCACCGGGCATTCAGGGTAAATGCTTCCTGGAGAGGGTGGATGATCGCTGCTCTTCATAAAACAATGCTGGACACTCATTTTCCAGGGCAGTGATGGAGCAGAATTCACCAGGATTACTCAGACCTGCATGTATCAAGCTAAATACCACTTAAAGCATAATATTGATAAAGAGAGCATTATATCATTTAGAAAATAAATTTAAAAAGTTTACTTTTGCATAATATAGGTAAAAAAAAACAAAAGGGAACTTTAAGGATTTATGTGCACTGAACTTTTATGCTTGTACAACTAAGAATAAGAGTTGTGCATAGCTTTGCAACCAGATCAAGCCCTACATATATGGTTGTTCACTATTGTTTTAAAGGGTGTGGCTCTAAGGTTTTGAAACATTTTTTTAAAGCCATGCAAAATCCTGTTGTGAATCTCTCCTTTTCAATCTATAGCTCTTTGGACTGTCTGGCTCTAAAATTTGATAATTTAAATAAAGTTTATTTATGAATTTTTAAAATTTTCATTATGAAACCTTAAATCTTTTTCTTTTTCTAAACCTGTTTCTCTCTATTGCAGATATTACACTTCAGTGGCTCATCCAGCACTCAAAGTCTCGCAGGAGCTGAAGGCTGCATTTTTTTTTTCTGTGCTGTATTTGCCCTGGTGCTGTCCTGTCACACCCTCACCGCAATTGTACAGAAGCATTTCCACTTAACGTGCTGCACTGTTTTTCTTCTTTCACACTTTTTTTTTTATCTCCCCGGGGATATTTCAACAAACTCATAATGCACTACTTAAACCTAAGGTTCTGTAATTTGATATTAGACGCCAGTGGAAACTGTACTTGACTGATTTCTAAGTTACCTTTCACATTGCAGGCATTACTTTAGGGGAAAGTTACAGACAGTGGCTTAAATAATGCATAATCTCTGAGGAAGGGGTTTATTTTGTCCCGCACACAGTCTGGTATGATCCCAGGATGTGGCTGATTTAAACCTCATTTCCATTGTTGCTCTGTTCCTATGGTTGTCCTCTTGGATCAGTGCATGTCCTTTTTTTTTTCTTTTAGAAAATTCTGCATTCGGCTCAATTTAAGCTGATCTGTACAATTATCTTGCTAGTATGATTTTTACCAATGTGGGATGTGTGTGTATGAATATATGATTCTATTTAAAGTCTGAATGTACCAAACGTAAAGCTGTACAGGCTCGTGTGGTTCATGTTTGCCTCGGTGTATAGTAGCCTCAGTGGAACGATGTCTTCTGTGCTGCCTCTGGTTTGAGAGAGAGGCAGAAATTGAAGTGCCTTGTGCAGCGTCTCTCTCCTGAATAAAGTGGCATGTAAGATGGGCCTACCTGTGTAGAGCCAAAAAACCACCTCAATGTGTTAGAAAATAAAAAAGGCATGCTTTTTAATTTACTCATGGTTGTGTTATTTATATGGTTACTTATACATTGTGCTACAGCTTTTCCCATTCATACTTAGATTTTGCAAAGCCAAAAAATAATGCAGATCTTTTTACTAACATTTTAGGCCCTGGTCAGCCTGTTTTCCCCCATACCAGGTAGAATATAATGCTATGAAAAAGTATTGAGGTTTTGCCCTTTTTTATATGTTAATGTCTTAGTTCATTAAACAAATGTTACCGAGAGATATCCTGAGTACAAAACTGAGTTTTTAAAAGATTTTAAGAAAAAGGTATACAAACCAACTCGAAGAAATCTTTTTGGTCAATTAATCACTTGTCAATTTATGAAATAACAGATTTAATTGAAAAGAAAAAAGCTTTATTCTTACTGAACAAGGAGAAGATTGCAGATCTTCATACAAGCAGCATTTATTTATCCTTGTGGGGGAGAACAACTATGGTCTGTCAATAATCTGTTATGGAAAGCTCTGTGTTTACACCTTAAAGCTTTCTCTCTCTCATTCCCAAATCTTTGCCACATAGATAATTAAGGTGACTTTTTATCCTGACAGAAGAATTGTCCTAATTAAACTACTTGGGGAAAACATTAGTTCTGATAAGTAACAGCAGGTATTATTAAGGTATAACAGACTCACCCATCATCAATTAAATTAATCCAAACAGTTCCATCTGCTCTAACTAGACAAACATTTGACTGCCTAATTTATACCTTCTCAGCTGAGGGTTTCCCTTCCAGGTTTTGGTGGAATGGTTCTGTCTGATCCTGCTGGTGCAAATCTGCCCAAGTCATTTTCTGTACAACAATGTAAATAAAAGGATCAAGGGTTGGAAACAAACAAAAAAAACAAAGGAATTTTCTCATTACAGAGATGACCAAGTTGACCTTTAAGGTTTTTCAAAGAGCAGTTCAATATCACAAACTGCATTGTTATTGGCTTAATAATAGCTAAATAAATAAAATCTGTTTGACATGAGATATGCAAGGTCTTCAAACAGAACACAATGTAGCCTAATCTAAATGGAAAGTTAAAGTTAAGAAGTTGTTGAGTTTTTTTGCTTCTGCAAAAGAAGAAGTTATTTCCACATTTTGTGTAGTGGTCAACTGACTGTATTTTCTTGTCTAACCTCATCAGCAACAAATGGGTTTGTGTATCCTTTAGTTTGAAAAAAAAAAAAAAATATGGTTTTATTTAATCAAGTTTCATAAATGAATAGAAAAGATGTCTTGTTAAAGTTTTTGGTCATCTGCAGTTTGATTGAACTATGTTCTGTTTGCAGTGCCTGTGAAAGGCGAATACCAATGAGGTAATGGATGTAATTGTGGCTAGACCAGGTCATATGACAATGTTGAAAATAAGAAACTTTAACTTTTGTTTTGTACAGTATTTCCAAATTTGTGGGGCCTAATTAGCTCAGTCGTCCCCTTAGGGAGGATTGACATAATGAACAGTAAAAAAAACAAACAAACAGAAAAGTAAATACATTTCTCCAACATTTAGCCTATGGCTGTGGCTATTTGTGGAGACATTCCCACACCTCTTCAAAAAAGTGCAACAAATTCTCATTCTGTTCACATTGGGTCAAAAACAAGGAGAAGTCAAACCCTGCAGGTAAAGGGTGATATATTAATGTGTATTGACAGCTGACATATTTATTGCAAGGATATTTCAATCATTCTTTTATATCTTATCCGATTCTCTTTTACTCATGCCAGAACAACAAAACTCTGCATTTTAACCTGGGCACGAACTAAACATTTACCACAAGGATCGGCCCGATGAAAAAAAAAATCGATTAATACTGCTTCCACAATAGGGCAGCTCCCAGTCATCTTCGACCGGTTGTAACAACGAATTTCTGCTTCTTCTGTTTTAAAAGTGGTGCGCGCTGCTTCTCATCTTTACGGTAACAGCAGCACAGCCAGCTTCCGCAGCTGTTTCTGCGAGCAACATTCTCACGCGCTCTTTTTACCGTAATAACAGATTACACGCAACATTTTTCCCAACATTTTCTCATTCATAAAACTATTTCCGGGGACAGGTGGTCCAGACCGGGGACGATCCCCAGAAATTGGGGACGTCTGGTCACAGTCGCCTCTGTTTGAATCATTATTTTTGCATATTTCTTACACTGCTTCAAACAGTGACAGATTCACTCTTGTGGCTCATTTTTATTGGTGCGTTACTCCAGAGTGCCACGAAACTTAACGTAAAGACTGACGTCTCTTCGTCAGCCAATCAGCAAACGGACCCGCCTTTCCGACTAATTCCAACTGCCGAAATTAGCCAATCACATCTCCGGATCTGGGGTGGGCTGGTTTGTTGACAGGAAGTGTGTGAGGAGGAATCCCCAACCTACGAGGCTGAGTGCCTGTAGTTTTAGTCTGACGCTGAGTGGTTTTCCTGTTCGGATACACCTCGGAGGTAATGAGGACTCGGGTTATGTGCTTTATGATCGACCCAAGGCAAAGATGCAATGGAGGTCACTCGTAGTGGGCTTGGTGGTCCTGAGACTCTCTGTAAGCTGGGTTCTATGGCTAGCCTTCGGGCTTGGACCTAACGTTAGCTCAGGCTTCAACTTTCACCTCGGTTTTAATTTGCACAAACTGGACTTGCTGTTCAGGGAGGAAAAAACAGCCGACTCGAGCACTAATTCTTGGTCCCAGCGGATCCAGGGCCACAGGTATGAAGAGACGGCGAGTCCCTGCGCAAATATTGGGGAGGCTTCCCCACCCTGGAGGTCCTACCTTAACTTCTTTGATGGCAACAAGGACGAGTACGTCCGGAGGTACAGCTCCTTCCCAGACACGCTGAAGCTGAAAATGAAAGACATGGCCAGAGAAATGTTTTACTTTGGATACGACAACTACATGAAGTATGCCTTTCCAGAGGATGAGCTGAATCCCATTGATTGTGAGGGCAGAGGTCCAGATGTGCTTAACCCGTAAGTCACTATGGGGACTGGCCAGTCCTCATCCTTATCAGTCAGTGGTTTTAACTAAGCTGAAATTAGCATTTTCACTTTGTTGCCAAATAAGGCGTGTCAGCTTTGCTAAAGAGCCAAGTGGTCCATACATCTCCCAACATGTCCTAGAGGCGCACTGACCCTCATGTCTGAGATGTTTCACTCCTCATTTAAAGACATGACATACCTTAAAATCGAAATGTTGATGTATGCTGGATTATTTTATATCAGGTGCTTAATTTTACAGATCTGATGTACCGGTAGCAGAGAGAGCTGAACCACCATAGCTAGCCACTGAAAACAACTTCCATATCCAAACTTCACCATGGTGTCTATTATATCTATGCACAGCTCTGAAATATGGAAATGTAATGTAGATCCCTTTGTTGTCCTATTTGAACCATCCCTTTGGAGAGCTGTTAAGGGTTTTGCTTAGGAAACCAGAGTGGATGCTGTAGGGGTACACTGAAAAAAAAAATAATACAACCGTTTTTGGCATTTACTTAATCATATTTAGTTACTTTAACACAATTGTTTCATGGTACAGGGTAGGACATATTTTATATAATTTTTTTCAGTGTACTTGCAACCTTCTCAGAGCACTAGAGCACTTCTCTAACCCACTAGGCCAACACTCCCCTATAAGTATTAATCTGTTTTTGGGCTGAAACAATTAATTGGATTAATCAATATTAATCGATAATTGAAATAATCATCAACTAATTTAGTAATAGATTAAACATTAACTGGACTATAGAGACTCTAAAACATACATTTAGCGGACCAAGCAACAATTGTACAAAAAATTGTAAAAAAAAAAAATATATATATAGGATGATTTTAAACTTATCAGAGATCCTTTTAATGTAGTTCTTACAACCTTTAATAACTTTTAGGTGTGTGCTCTTCTAAACTTTGTGTAAAATAAGCAATAAATGTTTCAGAAAATAAAGTGTCAAACACCAATTTTAAGAGTTTATTTCAAACTAGGTCAATCATTTGAAACCCCAGTTCTCATGAGATAATCCATAAAAGAACAATCTTTATAAAATGAATTTCAAAGATTTCTAATTTTTGACAAATCTATTTCATATCACATGTTAATTGGTTTTTGGAACAAAAATAAATTGTGCTCCTTTTAAATAGTAAAATGAGTATATTAATAATTGCATGCTTTAAAAAAAACACCAAGAAGTCATTAGGTAATAAGTCATGTTTAGTTAAAGAGAACAACCCTTAAAGTTGCAGAGCTGCACAATCTATTGGATTGTAACTGCAAACAATTTATTGGATGCAGTATATTATTTGGTTGGGCATTACATTTGCCATCTATCTACAATCTACATGCTTGTATCTTTGGTCAGTTGGATGGACTGTCAGAGCTCTCTATGCCCAAACCAGATACACATTTATTAATAAAGCTCCTGCAGCTCTCATAGAGCAGTGATCGTGACGATGGAGAAGAATCACGTGTTAACCAAAGTGGTTGTATTGGTCATTGTGACTCATGTAACCTCACAGTTGTTCAGTATGGTTAAGGTTTTGACTACACCCTCTACACTTCCAAGTTCTTAAGGTAGTATTTATGTTGAATGTTTTGATGCAAAGTCAAAACAGTTAAAAGAATAAAAAAAAGGGCATGTTTTTTTTCTTATAAACATATTTGATTATATGCATAAGAGAGTTTTTTTTGTTTTTTTTTAGAACAAATTCCCTCATCATTTATACCTTTTAATGTAGGTCACAGTTTATTAGACAGTAAGGTAGAAGCAGAGCAATATCTTGAAGTAAATATAACATATTACACATTTGTACACCTTCTGCTGTCAGATCAGCTGCCTGTTTCCAAAACTAAGCAAACTGTGACTTTGAAGAGTTGATTAGACTGATTACATGTCTTCTCCAAACATTGTGTGAACTCTAAAAAGTAAACACAGGAAATTGTACTGTTCTGTTTTGTGGTGTCTAAAGAAAGTTTTGTTTTTGTTTTGTTTTAGGTCAAACATCAATATTAATGACGTCTTGGGAAACTATTCACTGACACTCATTGACACTTTAGACACTCTTCTGGTAAGTTAGTTCCTATTTTTTCCTTTCGTCTATCGTAGGACTAAGCTGGGAAGATAAAAAATAAAGAAACAAGAATGTAAACCTGAACCTTTCCTCTTTACCCCAACATTTCTAATTGCTTTTTAAGACATTAGTCTTCCGCTGCTCTTAAAGTGACTGTATTTGAATAAGCCTTAACATTTGCCCTTTTAAGGGTTTTCCTTTTAAAACATGCTGCAGTATCAGAGAGATAATGCAGTTGTGGTCAACTGGGTTTCTTGTTCCACCAGGTGCTTGGCAATGTTACAGAGTTCCAGAGAGCTGTCAAACTGGTTATAGATACCGTGTCTTTTGACAAGGATTCGACTGTGCAAGTCTTCGAGGCAAACATCAGGTATAAAAGTGTCTTTAGATTTTTCTGAAAACTGTCTGGCTTGTGGTCAGTTTTTCTTTTTCATCATAGCAAAGTTACAAGGTTAAAGATTCAGTTGTTTAGGTGCTTCTTGATGCATGTTCTCAGCTTTTAAAATGGCTAATTGTCACTATTATGTCCATCTCATGAGGTAACTGGATCATTTAGCTGCATTCTTTTCTTTATTTTGACAATTTCCCTTCATTGTGTGTCTCATTATAGCTGGCTAAAATACATTATTCAGTTCTGACTTCTCCTTAATCACTATAATATAAGTGGATAAAAGTCCTGTGTTCAAAATCTCTCTCAAACCATCCTTTTGTTGGCAGTTGTTAATTATCTATAATAGGGGCTGGAGTGACATCATGTCTTGTGAGAGAGGGCTGTTGCTGTTTTTACTGGGTTTCACTATTATTTTCAAAAAGACATAATGAGGGAAAAGATTCCATATTTTGAATGGTAAAAATTATTTTTAATGCAATGATAAAACAGTTTTGCCTTTTACCAGTATTAATTGAGTTTTCCTGTTCTGGGCAGATCAAGCAGCAAGATCTTAAAGCTAGATAAGTGTGAATGCCCCTGTGCCCCTTAATATCTGTAAAGTCCACCTTCCTTTTCTATCTCTGAAGGATCCTTGGCAGCCTTATCTCAGCACATATTCTGCTGACTGACCCTAGACAGCCATTTGGAGAGGTGGGCATCGAAGGCTATGAAAACGAGCTTCTACATCTGGCTCATGACCTGGCTGTGCGCTTGCTGCCTGCTTTTGAGAACACCAGCACGGGTATTCCTTACCCAAGGGTGAGTGAGATGTCTCCTCCTATTGCTAGTGAGATCTTTCCTCCTCTAAGTGCAAGATCAAGACTCATCGTTGGTCTGTGTTCTGCTTGCAGGTGAACCTGAAGACTGGAGTTCCCAGGGATAGCATCAATGAGACATGCACTGCAGGCGCTGGGTCTCTGCTGGTGGAGTTTGGCATTCTGAGCCGCCTGATTGGGGATTCAACGTTTGAATGGGTGGCGAGGCGAGCTGTCAGAGCTCTGTGGAGTCTGAGAAGCAATGAAACTGGTCTGTTGGGTAAGTGAAATTCGTGTGAATGACTTCTAGTTTCACTATGCAGGCCCTTATTCCTCTTGTTTTCTTTTTAATATGTTCCCCTTGCTTCTTATTCTCATTTTTTTTCTGTGGTTCCTTTCTTCAGGAAATGTTATTAATATCCAAACAGGCCAGTGGGTCGGTAAGCAGAGTGGACTTGGAGCCGGCATGGACTCCTTTTATGAGTATTTGCTTAAATCCTACATCCTTTTTGGGGAGAAAGAGGACTACCAGATGTTTAAAGCTGCTTATGAGAGCATTCAGAACCACATGAGAAGAGGGTGAGTCCCACACTGAAAGAGATGGACCATTTTATGCTCTTTATATTTTATTCTACTGAATTATTATTATATAGATTAGAGTGCTGCTGAAATGCTAAGCGTATGTCAGCAACAGGATCTGTGTTTGTCAGGAAATGTCCAAAAAGAGGAATTAAACAAGGGGATGTTCCAGAGTAATTTTCTATGTGGAAGCTATAAATTGCAAAAGAATTATAATTATAGCATGGCTAATTATCATATATAGTGTTTTGCTGAATTACTTTTACACCATGAACTTTCCCACGTGTTTTCATGTTGCAGCTGCAGGGCTCAGTGCATATTTTTGGGATTTTAATTAAAAAACAAAGTAGTTCCTTGGTTTGAACTGGAAAGGAAGGTATACAAGATTTTACTTAGAATAGAATAGAATTCAACTTCATTGTCATTAAATTATTACTACAACAAAGCAATGAAATTCACTCTCTGCATTTGGGGAGCAGTGGGCTGCCATTCTGTGGCACCCAGGGAACAAGGTGGGAGTTAAAGGTCTTGCTCAGGGACCCAGATTGGCAGTCAGAGGGAGTGAGGCTTGGACTCAGAACCTTTGGGATCCAAGCGCAATTCCCTAACCACTAGGCCGCCACTCCAAAACAACAAAACAGAAAACAACAAAAATGTCATGTTCATTTATATTCAACATTCCAATGTCAACCTTTGGAGGTAACCTTAAACAAACAGGTGTTCATGCTTCTGTTAATTAATAATTGATATATAATTGAGCTTTATTGATCTCACATTGGTGAAATTTACCTTTGCATTTAGCCCATCCCTTTGGGGAGCAGTGGGCTGCCATTGTGGGGCACCCAAGGATCAGTGTGGGGTTAAGGTTCTTGCTCAGGGACCTAGAGTGGCAGTCTGTGGGAGTGGGGCTCGAACTCAGAACCTCGGGATTCCAAGCTCTATGCCCTAAACACTAGGCTGCCACTCCCCTGTTAGACTAGATGTTATGTTGGGCTTTATTTAAATGCAAATCCTGCAAAAAACAATAATAACTTTCCTTCAGTTTCGCTGCACTGCCCTGCTCTTTGTTGGTCTATCACATAGAATCCCTATACAATTTGCTGAAGTTTAGGTTTATTATGTAAAAAAAAAAAACATGTGAAGAAGTTAAGAGTGTCTATGAAAAGTGCCGTATAGCTACGTGTTTTTCTTTAAAAATGTGAAATTGAATATTCTGATACATTTTTTTCTTCTGCAGGCGGGAGTCTTGCAACGAAGGTGAGGGGGACCCGCCTCTCTATGTGAATGTGAACATGTTCAGCGGTGAGATAATGAACACTTGGATCGATTCTCTTCAGGCCTTCTTTCCTGGACTGCAGGTGGGATCCTTTGATTTACACTGACAGAAATGTGATTGTAAATGATGTTGCAATAATAAGGGTATCTGTAACTTAAAGGTTCTGAATGGAGATATCGATGATGCCATTTGCCTGCATGCCTTCTACTACGCCATCTGGAAGCGTTTCGGAGCTCTGCCGGAGAGATATAACTGGCAACTGAAGGCTCCCGATGTGTTATTTTACCCTTTAAGACCAGAGCTGGTGGAGTCGACCTACCTGCTGTACCAGGTATTAACCCTAAAGGATTTGGGTTTTATCAATAAACCTTGTTTTTTTAACGAGTCTTTTTTTTTCTCATTTTCTTCTAACAGGCAACAAAAAATCCTTTCTATTTGCATGTTGGAATGGATATTCTCCAGAGCCTGGAGAAAAATGCCAAAGTCAGGTATTGATATACTTATATTGTATGTCTTACTTTGTTTCAACCGTTTTTTAACATGTATAAATAAAACTTCATGTACATTTGCTATTTTACACTGAACTGTGGTGTGTTGCTTGCAGATGTGGATATGCTACACTCCATCATGTTGTGGATAAATCCAAAGAAGATCGCATGGAGAGCTTTTTCCTCAGTGAAACCTGCAAATACCTTTATCTTGTGAGTTTTAACTTAATATTATACTGTGGTTGATGTTAATTTGCGGAAGTGGAAACATTTTTGGGGTAATTCTTTTGTCTCTTATGTGTGGCTATGGACAAAAACATAAGATTTAGTGACCTCTAGTGCTGAAATGGACGACTTGCAATCTAATGTTAACATACAAAACAATACAAGATTGTGCAAGTTACAATTTTTGGTAACTTGTAACTCTGCAAGCAAGGCAGAATTTTGAGGTCAAATGTGGTGTGCAGGGTCTGGAAGGTCCGCTTCTATCCAAAAGGTTTAATGTAACTGCTTTATAGGATAGTAACACCAGTAATCTAATGTGGCCTATACTGTGTGTGGTATGTTACCTACTCTAAATTAAGTAAAAAGAGAAAGTTAAGAAGTTTAGTTGAAAAAATAATAAGCAAGGTAAGAGAGTTGAAAAAACTAAGTTACAAAGTAAAAAAATATAAGTTCCTGTATCAGCATTAAGGTTCTGGATTGTTCATTTTTTTGTTTGTTTCTGTTATTATTATTATTATTATTATTATTATTATTATTATTATTTTTTAATTCATTATCCAAACACTCTTTGGATGTTACTATTTTACCATATTAAGGACGCTTATTGGTAATTACACTTCTTTTCTTCTTTTTTTATGTTACAAAAGGAATAAGGTCTTCTGTCCTTTTTGAATTTTGATTTTCAAAGTGTTTTACTGAGTGTTCATTGTTGTCTCTTTCTCTGGTTTGCAGCTGTTTGACGAAGACAACCCACTGCACAAATCTGACAACAAGTACATCTTCACAACAGAGGGTCATGTAGTGCCTATAGACAAGCGCTTCAGGGAGAAACAGTGGAGCGATTTGTCTCCATGTGAAGAGGCTGCGAACAACCAGTTGCCTACAAGCAACATCAGTAATGTAAGACCAAAAAAAACACAACACAGACATTCCCCCACTGTCGAGTTATAGCTTTTTGTAGTATTTTAAAAAATGCTTTTAAAAGAAATCTGAATGTGGAAAAGTGTGAAATGTCATAACAGATTTAATAGGAATTATATTTAACTGCTTTCTTCTATCTGATTCTGCAGTGTAACAGGATTCCTGAGGAGCGCCGCTATGCTCTGCCATTAAAGAGTGTCTACATGAGGCAGATTGATCATATGGTGGGACTTTTTTGAGAACAAAGGACAGAAGTGGTGACATTGCATCTAAAAGACTACAGAAGACAGCGTCCTCTGGTCAGAGTCTTCGTCCTCGCCTGTTTCTCAGCTCTGGAACCAGCCAGGAAACAGACACCAATGAATCCTGAGAACACAATTCTATCACTTATGGTATTAAAGAAAAAGGTTTCTGGTAGTGGAAATTAGCATAAAATAGTGATGATAACTCTCAGGTTAAAGGAAGGAGTTTTCATTATTATTTCTAAACTGAGAAAAAGAGGTTTTTAGACTAGCTGAGATATCTGCTCAAGTATTGTGGGTAAATACTGCATGCACATGTAAATTCAGCAGAGCTGTGAGACATGACAGAAATAACCACATAATGGGATCAGTGCCATTAACCTCACTTTAATTCAATACATGACCTGTAAGAAACATGGCCTTCATGGAAGCCAGTCTTTAAAACCTGAGAATTAGTGCCTCCTTTTGAAGTTAAGATACTTGATTAGATCAGGGATTTTATGTAAGGGCTGCACAGACCGTTTTTAAAATGCTTCAAAACTGCTGCTTTTCACTCCAGTTATTTTTCATTCAATCAGCATTACTGTATGGCTTTGGTTTTGTTTTCCTTTTTTTTTTTTGACAATTATAAAGTAAAATATCCAAAATAGAGATGCACCCTTCAGAACCTCATGGCAAATCGCTGGATTTAGTAAAACTTTGATGCTGGTTTTAGCTGATCCTAATCACTTTAAGAAATTAAATCTTAATATAGGCACAAACAACATTCAGTTTTTTATTTTTTTCTAAATTTCTCCTGCGAGAAGTTATTAGTTATTTATATTCAAAGTAAAGGTAATATAAGTGTGTGAGAAAGAGCAACGGCTGTGAAACTATTCTTATTTTTCAAAAGGCTGCCAAAATCTCCAACTCTAATGTGTTTCATGACACATAGTGGTTAAAAGTTTAATAGGATAAAAAGAGCGTCATTTCTGTAATCTGCTCAGACTTCTTGTTATCGGATAAAGGTTTTCCTAATCCAATTTCCACATGTTGTTCAAAGTTCTTTCTTTTAAACCTTCTTCACTTCACCAGATTTTAGTTTTGACCTCCTACTGAAATAGGTTAAACTTCTTCACTTCACAGTTTCGAAAGAAATCTGTTTATTTTATTATAATTTTTTTTATTTAGTCACCGGTCAAAACTCATTCAAAACCTAATCGCCAATCAGTTCCTTGGTGCATCTCTGTTAAATTGCTCATACATATCTAGGCAGGAATAGAAGCTCTGGAGAGAAAAATTTGTCCTGCCTTTAAAACTGGCAGACAAGTCTGAGAAAATAGGAGATTGAGAAAGTCAAGTGTTCATCTTCCTACATTTTTTTTTTGTCTTAGAAAGGGCAAATAACTGCTGTATGCCCCCAACAGAGTAAAGGTTCAGGGATGACTGTTCAAGTGCCTTCTATTTGTCTTTGTATTTCTGGATGCTATATGGTGCATATTAGAAAGGAAAAAACATTGTTAAACATATTTTACAGCCACTTTTTTATTGCACGAATGTTTCATTCCATATTTATCTGCAGTTCTTTTTATCCATTTCAAGCCATAAAATGTGTTTTTTAGATGCTAGGTTCATATTGGTGATAATTGTTTATGGTATGTACTTTTACAGAAGAGACTGAATGTTTCTTTTAGTGCATGTCATATCTGCTATGTGGTTAAAAACTCAGGGTTTAATAGAATTACAAAAATCAGTGAATGCTTTCGTAAGAAATAAAATTGAAATGTTGCCTACTACTTTCTCATTTATGATGACCTTTATTACTTCCGTCAAGGAGGCTGTGTTTTTTGGAGAGTTTGTGGGTCTGTCTTTCTGTCTGTGTACAGGATAACTTTAAAAATTTTGACGGATTTTAATGACATTTTTTATCACAGGTGTCCCTCATTCCCAGTAACAATCCATTAAGTTTTGGTGATTATTCAGATTATATTCTGGATACAGGATATTTTTAAAGAAATTCTTTAAAATTATGAGATAGGGATTTTTGGTTGAACAAGCAGTTACTCTGTAAACCAGGGGTTTGCCAGCAGTGGCAATTGAATTGAACTTTAGCATCGGACTCATAACATCTGGAGGTATTTTATCAGTGGATCAATTGAAATCTTATGAACTTGGATAGCTTTTTTTTCTTCTTTTTTTTTTACCAGAGGTGTGCATCCTACTAAGGACAAATTCATTAAAACTGGGTAATGATCCAAATCTTGTGTTAGACTTAGCTGTAGGTGTAAGTCACAATTTGGGGCTAAATTTGCTCCTTGTCAAAGGTCTGCACTCTAGTTATTTATGCTTCCATCTTTAAACACTGCTTGCATTACTTGGGTACAACTATATGCAATAGTAGATCTAATGCAAACCAGTTTGTACAGGCACAGATGAAACATTTCAATAAACCAAAAATTCTCATGACATATCTAACCTACCAGTTAAATGAACAATTTTCATTCATTTAAGACAAACCCATACACTGGATCTGAACACACCCATGGTGTGTACCACACTCACCATGGACCAGAGGAAGAGAAGGAAAGAGTTGGCTCAAGAGATAAGAAAGAAAATCATGGACAAGCATGTTAAAGGTTAGGCTATAAGACCATTTACAAGCAGCTTGGTGTTCCTGCTAATATAGTTGCATATATTATTCAGAAATTTAAGATCCATGCGAAAGAGTAGTTGGCACTGATATAAGCCTGTGTGTCAAACAATACGCAAATATTCATGCCAGTTATATCGAATTATACACCTCTATGTTTTCAGCTGACGAGTGCCACAAGTGAGTGAAATTTGGAAGACTTTGCAGGAAACATACCTCAAGGAGAAAAGGGAGGAGACCAGCAGTTCTAGGAAGTTTTTATTGGTTGGCCAGGCAGGGACTCCAATATGTACTGAAATGTGGCTGAAAACTAATTGGTGCCAAAACCAGTTTTGAGTCAATCTTTACTGATCACAATGAACCAACAGAAACATGAACATAGAAATTTATATTTTCCAAAAAATCAATGAGGACAGACCAGATTGTCATGATGCTCTAACAAATAAAGCTATGAAAATATTTAAACATCATTGCTGTTTAAATTATTTTATGTATTAAATGGAATTATTATTTACTTATATTGAGAATAATTAATTGCTGCATTTTTGTGGTCAGTTTTTTATTAACATAACTTTAAAATATAAAAGTAGGACATAATGGTATTATTGTTGTCACCCACTGGTTTAAAACTGCTTGTTCCAGAGGTGGTGTATTTCCTAATTCATGTACTCTCATAATTGTGTACATGTCAAAGTACACAAGAATGGACCCACCTCTGGGTCATGGGTGAAAGAGTCAACTGAACGTGCAACAGCTAAAGAATTGAGTAAAGATGAGGAAAATAATGCTAGAGTAAGAGGTGAAGAGTGGGAATCCAGCCTATCCAACTGGATCACCTGTTATGTATTCATTCTCAGTAGGAATTCCAATGTAGAGATATTACATTTGGTTCTCTTGTTTTTTTTCCAACAAAACAATAATCATAAACCCTCCAAAGAGAGATGGTTGAAATTAGTCATAATGATTACCGGTATGTATAATAATGTTAATTAAAGTTATTTATTTACCTTATTCATTTTGTGGAGCATTTGTTTTTCCTGGACTGCCCCCCACCCTAAAGTTTTCATTTGTTTCTTAGAAGAGAAAATCACACATTAAAAAGCTTAAGTGCTTTTTTTCCCTGGAGGTTTTGTTTATTCCATTTACTTATGAGAGACTGAATTACATATTTCACAGAAGGGGCCAGTTTTGCCACCCTGACATTTTGAGACTGGAAAGCGATGGAGTCATTAGACATTTTGAGCCTCCTTCCCTCCCTGATGTAAAACGCTCTAGATTCACGATTGTGCAGATATTCATGCCAAAAAAATGGACACACTACTGAGTTTTCTACAGAAGCTTTAATAAGTTTAATCAAACTTGTACATTTCTGGTTTTCTCTGGATTTTAGTACAGATAAATTGACTCAAATGCTTTAAACAGGGAACTTCAAATTGGAGTTAAATGAATCCCTAACTTAACAGTATATTGATTTACAGAGTATAATGACACACCATTAGAAATCTGAGTAATTATATACAATGGCCCTTTTCAACCTCTACAACAACAAAAAGAAGCTAACACTTCCCTCAGAAGTTAAAATGATAAACTTCTTGTGTTACAAACTGTGTTGTTTTGTATTTTTTATAAAACGCTTTTTCTAGTGAAAATTCATCTTAAAGTCTAACTGATGCTGAAGTGCATTTGCAGGTGGTGAGACCATTTAATTAGCCCTTTGATTGATTGTATGCTGCTTGATTACTTGAGCTCAGAGACACTGCATCTATTGATAGGAGTAGATCTGAAAAGAAATCTGTTTATGCAGACAAAAGCTAAAGATTGCATTGCCCTCCAAAGATGAATTTAGGAGAATGTTTGATCAAAAAAAATAAATAAATAAATAAATAAATAAAAATAAAGCAACCCTCTTGAGATCTGCACAAGATTCGTTCCATGTCTCAGTGACAAGGAGTCTTTGGTCAAAGCTGCAGGTTTGATTTTTAACACAGCAAATGTAATTTTATTTTTGTTGTGCATTCACTGGTTTTAGGATGGCTCTTTGCTGGGACAGTTTCATTCTTCATTCCCCATGTTTAAATTGTGGAGGACTCTGTGGAATGTGACAGGGCTAAGACACTACACTGTAAAAGAAAAAAAAAACATGTTAGTTAGGTGAGCAATGGGTCTTAGTTAGGAACTAGTCCTTTAAGCTTTGCTGACCTTAATTTGGTTTCCTGGCTGGGCTCTTAGAAGAGACCGCAGTCTTTCAGGTTTTCTTTGATGATGATGTCGGTTACAGCATCAAACACAAACTTGACGTTTTCTGTGTCTGTAGCACAGGTCATGTGCGAGTAGATTTCTTTGATGTCTCTGCGCAGGTTCAGGTCCAGGAACTGCATTTTGATGTAGTTACCAGCATCCTCATAAGTGTTGGGGCCTTGGCAGGACAAAAGAAAATAGAAGTTAAGTTTACGCCTTTTGTAAATGCTTCCTTTTCAGAAATAGATGGAGAAATGGATGCTAAGCAACCAAAGAAAATAAGCTCACAACACATTCTGCTAATTTTCCAAAATCTACAAGCTGCGTCTATGAATGTCTGATTTCAGCAGCCACTACAAAGTGACAGTCAAAGCCTGAATTGGTTTATTTTCAATTTTCCAGACTGGATCCTGTTACGCTGATAACACTGTTATATTATACATTGAAGATGGTATCAGTAGTTGATGGAGACCTCACCATCATACTCTGGGAAGCACATGCTGAGATGAGCTTTCTTGATCTTCTCAATGAACACATCCTTCTTGTTGAGGAAGAGCACAATGGAGGTGGCTGCAAAGTAGCGGTGGTTGCAGATACTGTTGAACAAGTGCAGACTCTCGTGCATCCGGTTCTGAGAGGAGATAGCATTTAACAAGTTAAACCAGCATTTAACAAGTTAACTAGTTTTTGAGTTTTTAACATAAAATATTTAGAATGGTTAAATCTATCATACCACTTCGTCATCCTCCACCAACACCATGTCATAGGCGCTCAAAGCAGCAATGAAGATGATACAGGTGACACCTTCAAAACAATGAATCCACTTTTTCCTCTCTGACCTCTGGCCGCCAACATCAAACATTCTGGACCAAAGAAAAACAAAAAATTCAATATAATTATCCAAGCTAAACTCTTGTTTTCTAAGGAATAATTAACAAACTCACCTGAAGTTTAGATCTTTGAAGGAGAACTGGGTCTCAATGATACCAGTGGTTTTCACTCTTGAACGTAGCACATCCTGCTCAGTGGGCACATAGCCTGGTTGAACCAGTCGCTCCAGGTCATTAAGGTAGCTATAGGAAAATTGTACTATGTCAAGATACTTTTTTTTAAAGATTGCCGGAGTGTCAAACACTGGTCCCCAAGATCTACGGATTTCAGATGCATCCCTGCTCCAACACTACTATTTAAAAGGAGTAAATTACCACTTCAATGTGCCATTAGGTTTACCAAAGGCCTGGTAGGGATGATTGATTTGCTTCAGCTGGAGCAGGGATATATCTAAAACCGGAGGACCAGGGTTCGAGACCTCTGACTTAAGCAATGCTCAAAGTTGTTGCTTACTATCCAGCTGAGTCATTGAGTTGATACTCTGAGGCTCTGTCAAAGCAAGCCTGGATGCCAGAATCCTTCCACAGACGCAGGATGATGTCTGACATTTCTTTGGGCATCGTTCCTTCCTCAATGGTATCTGCAAGATGCATCAGTTTCCTGGCATCATCCTACAGAAAGAACCCAGTCAGATAATTATATATGAGAAGTTTTACTGTGAATGTTTTAACTAGGGAATGTTTGCTTTGTTACCTGCTGATCAGAGTGGCCAAAGTTAATGTTAAGAGTGTTCATAGCCTTCACGATTGCCATTATGGACTGCAGAGTGTTGCTGTAAATGATGGTGATGAACTCCAAGCATTCTTCAAGCGAGTAACCATCCTTATGGATAATTCTGGATGGAGAAAGCTCAGTGTGAATCAGTTCATTCAGTCTGAACAAACGAATATAAAATATAGCTTGTATGTAAAGTTCTTACTTCATCTGTTTGACAATGGTGCTCTTGCCTGATTCTCCAGCCCCTATGTGAGAGAGAATATGTCAAAGAGATTTTTTTTCTTGTAGGTACTACTGGAATATACTCATATTTTCTTTGATTTGAAGAGAACTACATGCTTCTCCGTGTCTAAGCACTCAACTTTGACATAGTTACCAATATCCTTTTGAGAAATTGTGTTTTTCAGTTATGTTTGTAATATATTTGAATAATGTGTATACTATGCCCTAACAGAGTTGATCTCAATAAGATGCATAATACCTCTTACTTCAGCCCTAATCTTTTTCCTTGACCCTGACCCATATCATCAATAGGTGATGATGAAGCATTACTAAATATCTGAAATTGGTTTCTTTGTATATATAAAATATTAGAAATCTAAAAATCATCATTAAACATTACAACTCAGTTATTTTCATGCAAAAAGATATAATTAAATGTATATTTTTTTTCATACAATGAATGTAAAAAAAAATATCTTTTGAACTATGGCAAAACTGCAAAATTTCTCTAGTTTAAGCTGAACTATTGAGCTGTAAACATAATGGTGCTATATCTCTGTTTGGGTTTGTTGGTTCGGGTTCACTGTCCTTCAGTGTTAATCCCATTGTCCAGGAGGACCTGTAGTGTCAGGATTAACACAAGATTGGCTTCTGTGATTATCTGAGTGTCTCAGCAATTCAGTGACACAGTTTATTAAGCTCCTACTTGACTTGGACACGTTGCATCTTTACATCTGTTAAAGACTTTCAAGCTCTAGTAAAATTACAGGTCTGAACAAGAACAAGGTCTAATATTTGCAACAATGAATCAGCCAAAGGAATTTCCTTATATGACTTGTAAGCAGACCCTAAATTGATATATGAAAGTTGATGCCAAATTTGTTTTAGGGGAATTTGCTTTCCTCAAAAATATTTCTCTCCAAAACGAGTAAAATAGCAATGAGGTTACTCATCTTTCACTCATAAACTAGAATAATAAAAGAATAATAAAATGTCTGGGAATGGCATTAACCTGACTATGAGTTATTACAGCCATCATTTATGAATCACTCCTCCAACAGGTGTCTCTTTACCTAGTAGTAGCAGCTTCACAGTTCTTGCATCCTTGTCTGCATCCTCCTTCAGCTTCTTCTCCAACTCCCTGGAGCGTTTCTCTTCGGCGCTGGCTCCGGCCCCCATCCTACTTTTCCCCGCTTGGTTCCCTCTCTTTCAAAAGCCAAGTGTCAGGAAAAATGGAAGCAGGTCCCGGGTGGCTGCTCACCTACTACTGTCTGACCGGTGCCTTCAAGCACGCAGCTGATGCTCCAACTGCCCGCAGCTGGGGATTGTTTGAGTATTTTTTCCTGTCACAGGGAAGGATTTGGGACTCCAAAAGCCCACCTGACCAGTGCTGACCAATGGAGGACAAGGACAATACAGTTACAGGGCAAAGGTGTGAAGGGAAGGAGACATATATCATTGTAGGAGTGCTATAACCTTTAGGGTACTTTGCTGTGCTCAGCGGAAGATGAACATCGGCTCAAGTGCTTATCCCATCTTCTTAGGCTCTTTCAAAGGAGATGCCTGTATAACTAAAAGAGCTTGGTTCAAGTCTTGTTCATATTCAAGTTTAGTGTTTAATGTTTCCAGAAATGAAAAGGGATGTTATACTAATGGTGGTTTTAGATTTCTACAAGATGCAAGGATGGGATAAGATTGTCACAACCAACACAAAATCAGCATAAATACTCATCAAGAACACCAACTTATTGGTCAAATACTGAGACACATCCACAGGAAACAAAGACGTGTTCAATTAATTTATTTTTTCATGGGATCCAACAGCCTAAAGGGGAGTTCTGAAGTGCTTAAAGAGATTTGCAGTTTCACCAGACAGATCTCATTGACCTAAATCTAAAGGTGGTTAAGGATCCTAATCCACTCACACTTTCACTTTGGTCTGCATGAATATGCAGTGTGAGTTTAAATTTGTATACACTCATATTCTTGATCTCACCATTGTGTATGAACTGTAAAATAGGTAACTTTAGCACCCAGAGTAGGACAGATATAGAAGATCAGAATGTAGAACATAACAAAGCTTGTGTACTCTAAGTGAGCCTAAACGCATTAAGAATATACTGTATTTGGTTCCTCTTTTAGTTTTCTGTTTCTAGCTCCTCTTTGGAGGGAATGGTTTTTACTTTTAATTTCTGCTTAGAAAATAAATTAATAAAAGGCACTCATAGTCATTGAATGCCATTGTTTTAGTTTTATATCAACATAAACTAGCTTTATGTGAGGAATTAGAATATTTTTCTCTGCCGGAGCAGCTGTCACCACACCAAATAAGGAGGATCATAACAAAGTTTAGGGCCAAAAGCCTGTTTTATCATATTATACCAAATAAACTTCTAATCAATCCTTTACAGAAGTTATTTAACTTGTTAATTTAGTCCATCTCTATGTAATGCAATCAGTATAAATCCAGCTATACTGTAAGGGCCTCAGAGGTTTTTATCAAACAATAATAAGTAGACATCAAGAAGATCAAAGAACATGGGAGGCAGGAAAGGAATGAAGTTGTTCTGTGTTGCATGGAATGATGTAAAGACTATTGAGTTGAACCATCAGGGTGATGGGTAGCAGGCCTACCAAGAGCTTATCAAGATAAATCAATTGAAATGGATGGAAACATGCTAGATGGTCAGCAATGAAAGAATTTGTTTTATTTTTTAAAGCCCATGAGGATTTTATTATTCCAAGGGGTATAAATAATAGTTCAAATGCCATTTATCTTGTATTGTAAATTATCCCCAAAAATCCTGATACTAGAAACAAAACAAGTTTTCCTGTTCTTCTCTAAATGTGTTTTTAAAGGTATTTATATTGAACAAAAATAGTGCTACTGTGGTACTTTTTCCCATTATTATTATTTACTGTAAAATACTAGAGAACACCTGTTATTATAAAATATAGAGCTTTAATTTATTAGTTAGCAACATTGACAAGGAAGAAAAGATATAAGTTTTTACAAGTCATTACATTACCACCAAGTGTGCTTATTATACATTACCTCACAGACCTGTCATACAGAGAAAACAGATTCACATAACAGAAATGCAGACCTGTGTCCTTTCTCTACATCTTATATCTGACAATGAAAATAAAAAAAAGAAAAATGTAATCAGCCTTTCTGACCTTTCAGCATTTCTTCCAAAATAAAAAAGGTCTGAATTCCGACAACAATCAAGACATCCACGGCAACATTTCAGACAAAAACACCACATACATACACTGTACATGCCATGCACATTTAAAATTCAATTTCTGAAGATTGTGGTACTGTTTTTTTTTTTTTTTTCTCATTTTTCTACGCCGTTTGTAAGAAGTCTGTGGCACCAGTAATAAAGGATGGCTCCATACCCGGACAAATAGAGCTGCTGAAGCTCTCTTTTAACCAGATGATACATAAAGTACAGCACCAGTTATCATAGCACTATAAATCTGCACAATTGTGTAGACTGATTACATTATTTTCACCAATATTTACATGAAAATGGTAGGAATGAAAAAACTACAGTGCAGTGAAAAAGTGTTACGTTTTGCAACAATTTCTAATAATGAAAAGTAATTGAGTAAATAAATAATTGTTAAATATAGTTCCTAATATCAATTTTAATGATTAATATAGCAAAAAAAGAAAATCCTAACTAGCCTGGATCTGTGTGAATAACTAATCATCTGTTTATGTTGAATTAATGATGACTGGACAACCAAGTTCAGTTTCACTATCTACACCCAGGCTCTGGTTACTGACAGACATGAAGGGTTCAGAAATCACCTCAAGCCTGCCAACGCCAAGTAGGCAATAATATCTCAAAGGGGGAAAAAAAACACATGCCATGAGCTAAAAAACTCAAGCAAAAACAATTATTGATTACTTTGTTTTCCATCAGTTTGCAAATGGTAACAAAACCGTGTCAAAGGCTTAGAGACTCCAACAAATGGAGAAAGCATGAAAGAGCTGAGAACCTTTCCAGGAGTGGTCGACCCATACTAGTTATCCAGAAAGTCACAAATTAACACCAAAAGCACTGCAGGTACCACATTCTTCAGATAAAATCAGCGTTCATGGCTCAATAATAAGAAACAGTCTGGGGAAAAAATAGCATCCATTAGAAAGCCCCCTTCAAATGAGCTAAAGCTCTATTACATCTGAAATTAAAATTTAAATATTGTTAGAAAAAAACAAAAAAAACAAATATAACAACCCCCACCCCCCAAAAAAACAAATAAAAAAAACAGACAAACAACAAAAAAAACTATGTTGGTATAGCAGTTTGATGTTCAAGGGGCTTCTTTGCTCTTTCAGGATCATAGCAACTTGCATTATATAATGGAAACATTAGTTATACCCTTTATAATAATTAAATACTTTGAGCTCAACCCCCTTTGGACGATGGTCCAAAGCACAGCAACAAGTTTATCTGAATGGCCCAAAAAAAAAGGTAATTTACATGAATCTAGTTAAATAATTGACCTAAATCTGATTCAGATGATGAGGCATCACCTTAAATAAGCTGTTTGTGTTTTAAATCCTCCCCAGCTTGGATCTTCACAGAGATGTAAACGACTGATATAGTTTTTCACATGACAGACTTGTGAGGATTAGCTTTTTTTCCCCCGTTAAAAATTAAACAAAGGAAAGCTGCATAATTGCTTAATTGTTCCTGGTATTAACGGCTGGTTAATTATTAGAACTATTTAAATGTAACAAAACAGCAAAAGCAAAGTGGGCAAATACTTTTTCACAGCATTGTAGCATATAGGGTGTTCAACATTTTTAAAAACAGAACTTTCTATAGAATTGAATAAGAATTACCAATCTGTCAACAAAAGGTGCTTTCTCTAATATATCTTTTAAATCACAGACTGACATATAGCTGCCCGCTGGAATAACCTCCAAAGAAGGGGAAGGCATTGTTCCGTTTTCAGCTTCAGCCTCCGAAAAAAGAAAACAAGAAAAAAAGGAAACAGCTTCTAACAAGATGTCGAGAACACAACAATGAGATGTGATGTTTACATACAAGCAAAAAAAACAACACTTGGCAGCAACTTATCATGGAAGAATAGGTACAGTGCAGTTTGCAATCTTTACTTGAGTTTCCTGGGAGTTTGTAACGAGCTGCTGCAGCTGCAGTTTATCTGCATTCCTACCTTCATTATGAAAGGTAGTTTTTTTCTGCTTCATGTACAGTTCTTTAGTGTCCACTTTTTGCAATGGCTGTTCTGGTGAAGGGCAATGCCAGCAGTTAATAGATCCAACATCACTGCCCAAAGAATAGGAAGTTTATCCACTCTGGTATGTGTGGACATCTTTAAAGTCATGGGAAATAGTTGCTGTTAAAAAAGGAAACACTAAACAAAGATATTTCCAACATAATAACACAATGTCATAAACAATAATGCTAATAATTATAATAACAATAGTATTATAACAATATTTGCACAGATCTATTCACAAAAACGTGTTTTCTAGATAGGTAGAAAGAATTACTTTGTACAACCTACAATAAATATTGTGTTTGTTCTTCCAACTGTTACATACAAACTGTGTGATGCTTTCTTTCTCATGGTCTGTTGAATGGAGTCGTTTCCCTTAAATAGAGGGTTGTAAGGGGAAACAAGAAGGTAGACAAAGGGTGCTGTTTGAAGGTGACAGGCTGTCCATCTAAACTCTTCATGTCTCTGCTGGATTCGTCTGGTCCTCGTGATGTCGGCGATTGCGGGGCTTCTTCTGCTCCTTCAACTCCTTCAGGGTTTTTGGTTTGCTATCCCCGAGGCTTTCGTCCCCGTTCTGCCAGTAGTCCTTGCAGTATTGGTTGATCAGCCCCATCTCCGGTTGGCTGAGGATGGTCAGCAGGTCCTTGTACTGCCCGACACTAGGGGTCCATGTGCTGGACTGAATTTGGGGGAGGGCAGGGTTGCCCGTATCCACCAGCACGTTGTTGACTGTACGGCTGGAGAGGACAACAAGCTGCAGCTTCACCAGAGTGTGCTTGAAGTTCTTCTCTGTGGACGTGCAGTGGTAGATGCCGCTGTCAGAAAATTGCAGCGAACGGATGAGGAGACCCTGATCAGTTTTCAGGATGCGGCCCTCTGAGCGTATCTGAGTAGCAAAAGGAGGGTAGTTTCATAAATCATGGACACACACTGACAGAATATGGTAAAACATTCATATTTTGTCCTATTAAAACCCGATCATATGGTTTTTTTTATTGAGATTATAAGCAACAATGTCAATATAATTTCGGAGCATGACCTACATTTGTTCTAAACCCCAGAATAAATAGTTTGTAGAACCATCCTTTGCTGCAAATACAGTTGTAAGTTTTTTATGCCAAGACTGTCTTTGAGCTTGTACAAAACTACGCTTTTGCCTGTTATGAACATTAAAATACAAGATTATAATATTGCTGAACTGGAAGGAAAGGAACTATAATTGTTTTGATGTACAGAATTGGAACAAAGATTTTTTGGAATTGGTTGCTATGGAACAGGCCACCATAACCCTAGATAATCAGCCAGATTCCAGATTGTCTGGATCTTGGCCCACACTGAAAATGTATTTACAAAAATGTACACAATAACCACCTGTTACTGTCTTGATAAGTGACCCCTCTACCTTGTGTATTATGGCCAACTCTGTACCTCCCCTTGGATAAATGTGGATGTGTGTAGGTATGTGTGTATATATATATATATAT
>NW_015151155.1:314979-352466 GCF_000732505.1 Cyprinodon variegatus | reverse complement strand
ATATATGTATGTCTTTGTAACTAAATGTATGTATATGTGTAAACAAGTGTATATTTATTAAAAAAAATAAAAAAACAAAAACAGCAGTAAAAAAGTCTGATTAAAACTTTTCCATTGTAGCTGTGACTGTATGCTTTGGGGCTAATGCAAGAAATGGAACCTTTAAATCCTTTGCAGAAACCAGCTTTTCTAAAGATTTTCCTGTATCTCATTATATCATCGACTCAGACTAGACTTTCTTTTACAGGTTAAATAAGCATCCCCCCATGTTTTACAGAGGGGGATTTTTTTTCATGATACGCAGCCTTTGTTTGCCATCATACTGTCAGCCACATTACAAACAGTAAACAGAGCTTCTTCCAATGTTCGTCCTAATTTTTCTTTTCTTCTCACTCTTCCATATACAGCTACATTTGTGTAGTCTAGTTTCCAAGTTGAATTAATCAACTAACTTCAAATCTGACCTATGCAAAAGCAGGGGACCATATAAATCAAAACCATTATTTTATTGTCCATGCAGTCACCTCTTTCCTCCTGTCACTGTTTTCCTTCTGCAGGTGCCACTTCAGGGAGACATGAGGAGAGCGAGCTTGGCACTCCAGGAACGTAGTACTGCCCTCCACTCCATACTGAACTGTCTCCAGAGTATTTTTATTTGCTATGAAAGAACATGTAAAGTAAGTACTTTAAGTAATTAATGCATTTGTGTTAGAAAAGTTTCCTGATAACCATCTTGCAACATAATGAAACTCACCATTTGAGTTATAACCTCTGCACTGACGGATTGGGTTTCCATACTTTACATCCTGTCGCCGGCTCCGTCTAAGAGGACAAAACCATTGTGTTAAAATAAAGTTCAGTTCCAGCAAAAATTTTTAAACATCCAGTGCTGAATTATTATCCAAGAGAGAACTTGCTGCGTATGTAAACATCCAGGCTGCTCTGGTCTCACCTTTTCTGTGAGGCAGAATATCTGGAGCAGGACTTGCCGTCCCAGGCACAGTATGGGTCCCGGGCCAGACAGCAGTCAGCACAGGCTTCACCATACACATCACAGCGGTGCAGAGCAAGGTGGGTCACACCCAGGACGGATCCTACATAGAGTTGTTGCTGTTAAAAGAAACAAAAACAGAACGAGTAAGTGAAGGAGTAGATATATGAAAATGACGGTCAGCAACAGCAGCTGACCCGTAATACTCTTAAACTCTGCTAGTCTTCTTCTACTCCAAAACAAATAGTATAATCCCTGAAAAAAATCGTTTATAAACCAGAAACTGTTGGCTTTATTGACTCAGTTATAGCTACTCTAGTCTAAGAAAACTCAATAAAAGGCATAACAAGGCACTGTTAAATGAAAACATATACTATTTCTTATATATTTGATAATAAAAGTGAGATTTTTTTTGTCTTGGAAATTGTTCAAAATATTTATCCTTTATGCTTAAATGTTTGCATTTGCTTTACTTTATTTCATGTCTTCCCCAAATCAGAGAGGATCTCAAATAAAGACATTTAGTTTGCAACATGATGAAACTGCCATCACTTGTAAACATACATTAAAAAGGTTATGATTTTTGTCATTAAAATGTGCTCTAAGGAAGTTCTTGGTAACGTACCCGTTTAGATGAAATCTTCATAGTGGTGATTGGGGTGGGAACCTGAATTGGCAAATAAAATGTAACATAAACACATGGTAAAAAACAAAAACTTTTGAAATCTATGAAAAAATCCAACAGTAGAGACATATCAGCCAACTAAGCAGAAGAAAGTAATAAAAAACAACTACAAAAAAACTAATCTGACAACAGCCAGATGCATGTCTCGCTGCATCTGGCTGTTGTCAGGTTACAAAAAAACTACTTTATCCTCTAGAATTGATGTGCACACAAAAAACACTTGGCAGCAACTTATCACAAAAAAAAAATGCACAAAAAAACTAAGAACTCTTAGATTTTTTTGCTGTATAAATGCATCACCCAGCTGTATGTATTTGTATGGAATTCTATTCCCTTTCATAACCCCTGGACAGAAACTAGGGAGATATACTGAGAGGCATAAATGGGGATAATTTCCTTTGTCTGTTGGACTCAAATTCTGCAGCAGACCTTTTCTATTCTTACAGTTCATAGGAAATAAACTGTAAGTCATATTATAAATAAATCTGAAATTAAGTTTGGTTTAGGACAAGCCTGACTGCGTCTCTTGGTAATAAGACAAATAAAAAAAGGATTTTTGGATAAGTTTTTGTTTTTTCCAGACTGACCTTGAACACCTCCACCTCCTCTAGAACCAATTCCTCTGTCTGCAAGTCATCTCTTGGCAAGACAATGACTTTCTGGACTGTCCCACGATCTAAAACAAACAAAAACATTTATCCTCTTATTAGAATGGTGTTGGATCATTTTTGGAAACCTTTAGGATAAACAGACAATCATAATTACAGAATTCTGTTCAAAACTGAATCTTTACACTAATCTTTAAATGCTAGAGTATGAGGCTTAAAATCACTGACCTGTTCCCAGGAAGAGCACCTCATAGCTCCCATCTGCAGCTCTAACTTGATCAACAGCAAGCGTAGTGAACTCATAGTCCACATTTGTTCTGACCACTAGGGGGCGCTTGTGAACCGGGTAAACAGCGTTGTACATGGTGGGATGGTTTCTCATGAAGTTGATAACCTCATCTGGGTAATCCTTTGTGGATTTCATGTTTGGAGTGAATGTACCTCCAGGACACTATTGACAGATGGAACATTGTAATGTTAAATCTGCTCATCTGCCGTTTATCTTCCCCCCTGTGTGTGGATTATGTCATCATCATTGTTGTTTTGTTTGTTTCTTTAACTCACAGTGCCAGGTCGAGGGTAGGGGATTTTCCCAGAATATGCCACCCACTGGTAGTTGGGCCCTTCTTTGTGGGCAAAAGGCCCGTTAAACACCATACGGATGTCAGCCATGGAGTAGACGCACACTGCCGAGCCTTTGAACACAGATCTGTATGAAAACAGACAAGAACAAAATATTTGCAAAGATATTACCTAAGCAGTATCCAGATTCACTCACACCCAGATGTTGATTACTGTGAGAAAGAAATGATTTCCTTCCCACATATTAAGTCTGCCTTTTTTTGCAGGAACATTATGACGCACCAACATTCAGACTGACTCAACCAGAGTCAAGTTGTCTGACACATTGACATACAAACACCCACTTATTGCCAAGAAAGAAAAAAGAAGAAAAAAAAAATCCCGGACTACAGGCTCGCTCTGCATCACGCTGGTGTATATGTTTCTAACTCCTGTCATGAGCCCCTATCATTAGCACCACACTTGCTTTAAACAGCTGGGCTAAAACTCTTACATTGCATGATGGCAAATGCAGAAGTAAAAATATTATTTTTTCCAATACATTAATCAAAAAGTGTTTATTATGACTCGGTGCACACCTTTTCCTAAACTGTGCACAGGCAGAATCTCAGTCTACAGATTTGAAGGAGTTGTGTATTTTTTTTTAAGGTTGTGCATCTAAGTAGTCAGTCTCTCACCTACTATTGGAACAACCATACAGAGACAAAAAAAACTCTGACATATAGAACATACATTAGCAAAGACAGGTGACTGCCCAAATGGAATATTAAAAAGATAACAAAAAAACCCAAAAAGGATAATTTTCAAGTCAGTGAATGCACCATATTGAACTGGCTTAACAGCTACAATCTTTGGTGAGGATGCCATCACTAAGGTAAGAAGAAATATATGTGTAGGATGACTAAGACTTAGACAACTGTTCTTGTCATTTTGTATAAACAGAGTGTATACAAAACAAAATTTTGTTTAGTATAGCTTTCCAGACAGTAAATGAACATTTCCATTCCATAAAGTGCAGCAGTGATCAGATATAAACAGTGTGGGAGGAAAAAAACATGGTGCAAAAAAATTGATTGATATGGAAGTTCAGAGCATTATTATATATGGTGCAAATATGTAGTATTTTTTGTTTGGTGTTAGGATTTTTAAATTAAGTCAGAGGAGGCAAAAAAAGAGAAGCTTATTTGAAGAAAACATTATCTTTTAAATGCCAGAATACCAATTAATATATTGAACTTATTACAGCCAGAGTTTGGAGTATTTAGCTTCTCTCCTTTAACACTGTAGATTTGGGAATGTTGTGATCTCTTCAAAAATCTCAATCATGTTCAAGTTTATATTCTCCAGGGACGAACACACACAACGACTGCTTTAAAAAAAAAAAACTGAGGTATTGACCTTTATCTTCCAGAGGTCAGATCCAGACTACTGTACTTGTGACCCTCTATAAATTTGTGTTACAAAAATAGATTATATAGTCTCCATGTAGTGACTGACAACCCGCTATCAAATCTGACTGACTCTATTAAAGACTCTCAAAGAGCGGCGCCTATTTTTGTGCTGAACATTCACTTTTCTGTCTCCTTTAAATAGGCGGATTCTGACCAACCAATGGAGCTTTGTAACATTACAAAGAGCAGGCACCTTGCGGCTGAGTGGAAATGAGCATGTACTGCTGACAGACACTAAAGTACACCTAACATCCACACCTAAATTAGAGTTTAAAGAAGCCATTACTCACCCTGAAACTGAGAAGACTCCATAGATGACTGGGTTCCTTGTGTCTTGGGTTGGCTGGATATACACATCCCCTTTAGATGATGACATGATTTTCACATTAATTAGTCACATCCATAAACAATGTGAAGTTGTACGGACGCCATAAACGTCCATACTTGAAAACATTAATTTGATGGATCAGCACAAATGTAGAGCACTTCCTGGGATTTATGCCATGCTGAAGTTAACCTTTTTCAGATTCAAATTAAACAAACAGACATTTTTTTTTTCTTAGAAAACATTTGAAAAGAAAATATTAGTGTCTCATATTAAATGATCCTGAGACTTAAACATCGTTCCGACCCCAAAAAATCCTAATTGTGACATATGGAGACATTTTGCTTCCATTGAGGGGGGGTTTGTTAAGAATGAGCACCCCTTGAATTGTGGTTTCCAGAGTCTCGGTGAGATCCTGAATCTAAACTCTTGCAAACCTGGAGCTACAGTGGTTCGGTCTCAGTGGGGAATAGGAGTGAAACAGAGATGTCTGCTGAAACATGAATTTAATAGGAGCCATATGCAATACAGGCACCGTGGGGCCATGGCAACGGTGTGCAGTGAGTATCCGCTAATGTTTTCATGAGAGAAAAGAGCAAAAAATAACAAAACGGAGGAAAAGAGAAATAAATTGGAAGTAGACAGGCTATGCACACACCGGTCCATTTATTGTTTTGCTTCCATGCAAAGATAGGTAATTTATTAAAAGAAAACTTTTAAAAACAAAAGAAAGATAATATCTGGTACTTTTAAGTCTTTAGAAAATCCCATCAAAGAAAGTTTCCCAGCTATACATAGTTTGTTTATGGACATTCGTGAGACTAAAGACGAGGCGTATTTCAAACTCAAAAATGTAGCTCAAACATCACCTGAATGCACTTTACAACTAATTAAATCCAAATCCCCAAGCATTTGGCTTTGATCAGCAAAAAAAAAATCAACAAACGAGGAGCATAAATCCAAATTGCTTGCATGAGAAAAATGAGTTGTGCATAGTTTTAAAGATAAACAAGCTCCCCTTTGATCACACGTTTGAAATATTTTCTAAAAAGAAAACTAAGTCAACAGGCCAGGATATGGAATGACAGGTAATATCTGCTTTCTGAAGTGAAAATTAACTTTTGGCAAACAAAGCAGAGATTCATAACCCATCTGACGCCAGTCTGACATAGCTTCTGGCTATGGAAAGCGAGAATAGAAATAAATCAGCAGAGAACTGGGAACACGTTGCATCAATCTGATGTTTGTTTCTGACGTGCCAGAGAACACAAAGACTTTGAGGCCATCTAAACAAAATACATGCTGGAAAACATATTTAATTACTGGATGTAGAATAATGCAAGTCGAACTAAATGAGATTTTATAGGAGGAAACAACAAAGTTTAATCAGTTGCAGTTATTTAAAATCGGTTGGATGTATTTAGTTTCTTGATACATACTGCTAAATATGAAGCTCAATAAGTTAAAATAACCAGTTAAACTCATTTAAATGCATCAATAATCACAACTTTCTGTGAACATTAAGAAACATTGGGATCTGCATACTGCTACATCCAAAAGATGTAAAAAAGTAAAGCTTCATCCGTCCATGACTTCAGAAAAGGCAATAAAACCTAACAGCCCATAAATTCATTCTTATTTTTCTCCACCGAATATTTTGATCTCTTTTACATCCATTTGGCTTCACTTCTCTTTGCAGTCCTCCTTTGCTCTGGCAACACAGTGAATCTTTTCTCGTCTGTTAAACCCTACTCTGTTCTGTCTCCTGAGTCCTCATCCAAGTCTTCCTTTGCCTCTGCTGGGCTTCATCGGGACACGCATTACATTTCTTCCAGACCGACTGTGGTTTGTGGTAAGAATGGCCGCGGTGCTGTGGGATGTTATGCTGCACCTCAGGATGCACATTAACCTCACGACGAGGGCCGATCTGCTCAGAGGCTGCCAACGTCAGGCTGCACAACTACGAGATAAAGAAACAACAACACCAGAGTGCTTTTCTGTTGCAGATGCTGAGCACTTTTAATGCATGGAGAACATCTGCAGAGCGCCATTGCAGGACAAGTATAGGATCCTGCTAATTATTCAACTCACAGCTTTTTATTTTTTAAATGTTATTGATTGATATTGACTTGTGCATCAAAATACAGTGATTTGCAATAGTTCAACATTTTTTTTTTTTATATTTCCACATTTTTTCACACTACAACCACAGAGTTGAATGTATTTTATTCAGATTTGATGTGCTATAACAGGGATTGCAACCTTTCAAATCCAAAGAGCCATTTTGTTCTGGCAAAGTAAAAATCATTTAGAGCAGCAAAATAATACATGACCTTCGATAAAACGCAAACTACTGTTTTTGTTAAATATCTGCAATAGGAAATCTGCTGCTATTTTAAGTTACTGACTGATTATTTGTATTCTTAGCTTTTAAATATTAGAAAAAAGATAAAAAGATAAATAAAAATGAAGGATGGATTATTTTTCTCTCTATTTACTATATGCCTATTATTTGATGTAAAAAGAAAAACATATTAAAATGCATAACCCCCAAGCTAATTAGAGGAAAAATACCTCTAAAAACAGATTTCTGGTTCTTTTAATGTCATTCTGTTGAATGTTGAATGTCATCAATTAGTTCTCAAATTCTTTTTAGATGCTATCAAGAGCCATTGTAGAGAGTCCAAAGAGCCACAGGTTGCAGATCCCTGTGCTAAACCGACACAAAGAAGTGCATACTCAATTGGAAGGAAAAAAGGTTTGAGTAAGAATTTTTAAAAAATGTTTGTAATTGGATATTAAATTCACATCCCCTAAGTCAACCCTTTTCCGAACAATGTGTCGCTATAGTTACAGTTATTTTGGGGATGTGTCTACCACCTTTGAATATAAAAAAAAAAAAAAAAACATTTTTCAGAAAGATAGCTCAAGAAAATTTTTATAAAGTTGAAAAAGCACCTTTCAAGTCTATCTATATATTCCAAATTTGATCTAGGTGTTTTCTATATAAAACATTCCGCGGTAGCTCTGGCTGTATGGTTACAATTGCTTTCCTACTGGAAAGTAAACTAAACAATCTCAAGTCTTTTGCTGCCTCATTTAGTCTGATTGAAATGATCAATAAAACAAGTGAACAGGTCTGTGCAGCAAATGTTCCTTTAACTTCACGATTATGTTCCTTTAACTTCACAATTATGTGCCACTTGGAACTGGTCTACCATATGATGTATTGAAAACAATAGTAGGTTAAGATTGGAATGTGACGAATGTCACAATGTTTAAGGAGATTGAATGCAATGAACAAAGTGATTGCTGCGTTTTAAAAAGGCACCACTACATGCTTATAGAACATGCTCTGTTTTCTGAACTGTTTGTATGATTTATAACGGGTATAAAGGACAATTTAATAAAAGTATAACGTTTCTCAAAGCTATTGCAGCAACTTAGCTGAATTCCCCTACCTCTGCTACAGCAGAGAGAGAGAAAAAAAACTGTAGGTTTACCTTCCTTCTAGGAGATTTTCTGTGTTTTTTTCAAGCTTCAATTGGTTTCAAGGAGTGGAGTTTCTGATAAATTCAAGAGTTAGACTATTACAGAATGAATCCAATATAAATTTTCATCCGGGTCCAAAACACCTGACTGAAATAAATGGGTAAGTGACTTCTGCAAAAATCTAAAGCCCCAAGCTGAAGCTGAATCGTTATGCCTGCAGTTTATGTTAACCTATAGCTAAAAATTCAATGTAATGTACCTCATGTAGCTGTAAGCAGAAGTCAGCAGACTAATTTTATTTCTGAAAAAATAAGCTGTTATCATAATCCCCAACTGCAAAGACTACTGGACACACTGAGTAACTGGGAATGAACATCATGCTGAAAATATGCAAAACAACTTTAAAGCACACTGTACAAATGACAGAGTTGTTGATTCTGAATCCATCAACATAGAGCCCTTCTGCAGAGTCTTGTTTTGAAAGTTGTGGTTATAAATGGCCCATCTGCTTGCTCTCTTCTGAGGTCAGGGACATTCAATATATGTGCTTTGCTCTGACTCCCTGGAGAGCCATTATAGGTCCCCTGAGCTGCAGAAATCGATCTGTAAATTGCCAAAGCTGCAGCTCGTCTTTTGTAGCAGGATAAAGCAACACTTTTCACACAGGTTTAAAAACTGCAAAGTTGGAGTTAATTGCCAACAGGTGGATTACACCACTGATGATGGACCTCTGAGAGTCTCAGTGGGGGAGAACTTGTGAAAATCATCACGTGAAAAAATCAAGTGAAAATCATATGACTCACTGAGTTCATCAAAGTGTGTCTCAATGCCGTCAGCTCCAGGCACAGAGCAGATCAGACGAGCCTTCAGGAAGGTGCTCCATTTGTTGACCAGACAGCAGTGTCCACCGTCGTCATTCTGCAGGAATCAAATCCAAACAACCATCTTTACAGCTGCTCCAAAGTCACTCATCAACTCTGCTCCAACAGTAGCTCTCCAACAGGTGTCTCAAACAGCTGTTAACCAAAGTTAATCTGAATAATGATCAGAATCACCATCTTAACAAGGGGTCAGCCAGCTGCTGCTCACGCTACTGAGGTGAAGAGTAAAGTCCTGAGAAAAAGGAATCAGGGTATGAAATCTAGCTGCGTTTAAATTATTTGTAGGGTGTAAAAAGACACATTTTTTTTAAGTTTTAACTTGTGTTAGAAAGAATAATTAAATGAACTTAATCTGAAATCATGACACATCAAAATAAACATTATTCTCTTTAGTTTAGCAATGCACTGAGCAGATTACTCGTGTCATGCTATCTATGCAATGTCACCGGCCTGCAGCAAGAATAAGATGCAATAGAAAGACAATTCTTATTTTTATGTTTATTATTATATTTTTTTATAACTACATGCAGTTTTAGCTTTATACAACGGGGAAAAAATTATATTCCAAACAGAAATGTCACAAAAGATTTTAAATACATAATAATTTCCGGACCTAAAAATAAACAGTTATGTTGGAAACCCTGACATGTAAAAAGCTTAAAATAAATGTAACTTTTAGTGCAGCTGCCTAATCGGACAGGGAGGTTTTCTTTCCCTTTTTTCTCTTCTTTACCATCCTTTTTACTGCGTGTGGTGACTAGATAACCATAAATTCTTATCTTGCCTGGTTAGTCATAGTTCAAGTCGTTTTAAACTCTTTAGTTTCTGCTTTGGTTGCAAAAGTTCTATGGTATGTTATGTAAATAAAGCATGCTTTAATTACACAGATAATGCAGATAACTAAAAATGCAAGTTTTAATCTTGGATTATTCTCTTACCTGAATATTTGTTATGGTATATGTTTTTTTTTTTTTTGTTTATGCGCCTGTATATACACTGATTTGATTCATAGTACCATCATTTATTTTTTCTATACGCAGCATGTATTAAAACATGTTGCAAAACACACTGCATAACTGCCCCCAAAAGAGGAAGAACTAATGAAAAAAGGCCAAAGACAATAACTCACCAAGCCTCAGATTCATTAAAGTCTCAGTGGTGATTATCAACTTGTGTAATAACTCACCAGGCAGATCCGCCCTATCCTGGACTGCGTCATGGGGCTCTGGCCCACCTCAGAGGCCTTCTCACGAAAGAAAAAGTACAGCTTGTCATCATTCTTCTCAGAGCTGTCTGGAATCAGGTGTGCATGGACAAAAGTTGGATCTGTGGGGAAAAGAGAAAAAAATGGTAGCAAGCCCATTAGAAGGGTGGAGCTCTGTGTTTGTCAAGAGCTTCTAAGAGGGTCCAATTATTTCACAAAGATCTCTTGCAGCTTCTTGTGTTACTTATTTAATTTAACTTCATTTAACAGATTACTCTGTTGTCTATGTATCTAGGCAATAAGTTTTGAGTGATTTCCTTTAAATTTTCTTTAAAATGAACAACAAAATACTAATGAAAAATGAATACTGATTTCATGCAATAAGGAATGTTTCAACAAATGGTGCAGTACTTGTAAAGTTGGCCAAGCTGATACAAAGTCATTTTTTTTTTTAGACAAATGTAGTTTTTAGACATTAGAATATGATTGGAAGATGTGTAATAGGAAAGTATATTATTGGAAAAGTTGAGTGGAAGGAAAAATGTGCTAACTAAAATTCAACTACAAAAAAATAAAATAGAAAAATGCATAAAATATATTAACATGTGTGTAATGAATCTTTTTATCTTCTTAATTACATTATGGGAATAAAACCGTCTTTTCAATTATTTCTAGCTTACTAAGTTCCACCTGTAATGTATTTCTTCCTAAAAGCATTTGATATTTGTCTGTATAGAATAAACAGTTACTAAATCAAATTTTAGGAAACATTTAGGCTTCTGTTCGGTGTTAACGTCTGTGCACTCCTGGGTCTGATTCTGTAGGTCACCACATGAATCACAAAACAGACAGCTCCACCCCACTGCGAAAGACCAGCATCCCAAATAGGGACAAACTAAAAAGCCAGAGAAGGGAGGGGAGCAACCAGCACCCCCGTCATGTGGGGGAGGGTGTTAGCCAGTACAATTCAAAACGGCTGATTAGCAGGACTCAGGTGTCCGGATTCGCCAGATCGCCAGCAGGAGACTGTTGTCAGGGCAACAGGGTCAGAGGAAAATCTGGGAGCCAACAACACAGACGGGAAGTCTGCTATTGATTTGGGAGAAAAATCAACCAAAAAGCAGCGGACCAGCAGTAATATCACTATAATGATCCAGGATTTTCCTCACAACTACAGCAGGGTTCAGGCTGCAGATGCTGCAGGCTTGCTGACGATAATGAGTTTTAGAATCAAATGAAAAATCATTGGGTTAGGTGGACCAGGGTGCAAACAATCTTCGTCGACACTGGAGCGACAATTAGGGAGGTTTGTTAAACAGTCCAGTGGGGTTCTACAATGTTCAAGGAATTTCAAAATGGTTTGTGGATAGAAAAGTGAGAGAAATCAAGGCAGATGCAGATCAAGCGGTGAGCTGAGACATTACCATTTAACCATCTGGAGTTGTACTGATCGGTCCTCATGGCTGTTTGCTTCCCCAGAGTACGGAAGATGGCGGAGTCTGTTCCCATGAAATCCACATAGACTCCTGCGTAGAGCTCTCCATCTGTCAGTCACAGCGAAGAGAAAAAGGCAGAGGAGAGGATTAGAAAAGCCTCAAACACTCTCAGGTTAAAACACACACAACATGTTATCCAATACTTGTGACTGAAAATTTTTATTGTTTTTTTTTGTGAAAATGTTTAGTAAAATCCCCCTGGTGTTAGGTAAAGCACTGCTACAATCTTAAGTTAGTCTTAATAGTTAACATAACAGGAAGGTAGCCTATTAGCCTAATACATTAAACCCTGGTTTATGTAGCATGTTGCATTCATGGTACAGCTCCCTCAAAGCCAAATTCCCATCACTGAAAGCCATCACCATCCAAAGGCGAATGCCATCTTCCAGGCCGGTGTTCATTTACCATGAAATTTAAACTTTCTTAAAAATAAAAAAGACAAAAAAAAAACCTTCAACTCAATGTTGACACCATTAATTTCTGTATAAACTCAACATTAGGCCCTAAGCGTTCCAAATTCAGCACTGCAAAATATGCAGTTTCATTTAACTTTCTGTGGTTTTAATGTTTCAAAAGATCACTCTCAGAGCTGGCACAAAATATTATCAGCTCAATTTAGAATTCACCTTATCACCATTGGCCAGCATCACAATCTTATATTTTGTAGTTAACTTGGTTGTGTAAGCAGTAGCTTTAAGATAAAGTATTAATAGTTTGAATAAAGTTTTCTTTTCTTTTATCTGTAAGCAATTAATAAACGTATTTTACTAGGAGATTAGAGAGGTTTTAAAATGATTGCATTTGCTGCAAAGTCAATATTCCAGAATTGAAATATTCTTCTTTTAAGCAATAAAGGCAAAACTCAATAGATTTCAGAGCTTTATAATTGTACAACTTCAATACACTTTCTAAACTTTGCATTGCAAATGTTCTTTTTTCAAGCACTTGCACAATAACTTTTTCTATAGGTCCGTTTATACAGAGTTAGAGAGACTCATGCAGATACCAATTCTTTTGAGATCAGCTTAACTGATAAGAGCACAAGTCTCATTTTAAATAAAAACAAACATTTATAAACAATAGCAAATGGAGGGAGTGACGAGGGTTGCATTTTACATGACCTCAGAAAATGAATCAGTGAATAAATGTAAAAAAAAAAAAAATACTAACATCAACCCAAAATATCGTCCAGTTGGTGCATCTGTCTCTCTCTACTTTGCTCCCCTCTTATTTTGAAATAATAAAAATAACAGCATTTAGAGATGATCAGTTGAAAAACTAGAAAGGTCCTGCTTCCCCTGTTATAGTAACACATTTTGAGGTTTGCAAACATTAGCAATTAAACTTTATAATTTTCTTCCTAGTATAACTTTTTTTCACAATATTTCCTTTAATGGTATATTTTAGGACATGTACTTTGCACATAAAAATGACCCTGGCTCATATATAATCAGCAGATATTAAACTCTTTTGGCTTTGATTTACAGCTAACAGAACAAAAAGACTGAACAGAGAAAGGTAAGAGAAACATAACGTAAGCACCTTAATTAGGTATGGCATGTTACAGTTTTACACCCTATTTAAAGACATTAAAATGTTGATTAATTCTCATGGTTTTACTCTGAGTCTACTCTGTTTTGCAAGAAAGAATTGCGTTAAAAAGCAATATTGTTTGTAAGATGGAACACAGTCATATTTGGTGTGTGTGAAGCATTTCTTCTCTCTCCCAATATCTTTACCCCCACTTATGTGGTGGACTGTCCCCTGTATATTCTGAGAATACTATTATTATAAACCCCTACAGCGCTTGTTCAGGCTTGCGTTTCTGCTAAACCCTTGTGCACCCCAAACCATTCCTCAGCCTTAAAGGTTGGCTCTGAACTTTCTCAGAACTTGAGAAAAAATATTTTGTTACCCTAAATAAATCAATTCAAAATAATCAGAAACAAAAACTTATGCTACAGTTGATTAGCAAAAACTAAAGGATATGATTTGTAACTCTTTTTGCTAACTTAGATAGTTTCCTCAGGTCAGCTGAAATGGAGCTGGTATGTTGCAGCTAAACATAAGTTCTTTCAGACCCAGAGATATGGACACACACAGAGGGACACTTATCACTAGCCATGTCTGACCACCTGTAAGCTGATGACAACTAAAGACCACCCACTAACATAACAGCCTGATCAGTGATTAATGATAATCCACTGAGCCCCAACCAGTTAGTGTTGATTGAATTATCAAGTTATTGTTTTATAAACTAGATTTTAGACTATTGGTTTAGGAACACAGGAGGTTTATTCTTTGGAGTTCCGTATAATTAAACAATATTTTAATGAAGTGATTACTTTTTGAACTTGTAAAATGATCATCATGCAAATAATGCAAAGATTTTCAATATGACCACAAGCCAAGAAAATATGCTGCTCATCAGAAAAAAAATAGATGATAACTTCTGTTTTAATTAATAAGATAATGATTAATAGCTACACAAAAGGGTACGATGATCTGATATTGTTCTTAACTGATTAGGACATTACTAAGGAACAAAGATCTGATGTGGTTTTTGAAGCTCAGTGTCTTATGCTTTATTTACTTCAGTTAAATTTACATTTTCTTTTATTTTCTTGAAATGCCTTGATTGTTGTTCATACTTTTAAATAATTTCCCGATTTTACGCTGTCATTAACTTTTTTCCCCCTGGTCTTCCTTTACAGCATCTTTTATTACCTTGAGCATGAAAAAAAGCAGTAATAAAAGGAACTTACTGACGAGGGCAGAAACACTGTTAAGTTTAGGATCATATGGGCATTTTCCTTTTCCAGAGTCCACTTTGCCAGGTTCCAAACGGAAAATGTACTCCTATAATAGATAATAATGGAGGAACAGTTTCTTAACAATATTCTTTGCAAACAAGTAAAAATAATTAGTAAATGATGCAAAATATGACTGTTAAGGCACTGAGCAACCCTCTCAAAGCACAAAATCAGTCTGGTAGGGTATAAGGCACACACATTAGTAATATGGAGTGTTGCAAAAATGATCCAAAAATCTTCCTTAACATGAATGTTGGTTAGCCCTAACGCATCTTTAATATTCCACAAAGCACAAAGACTTTTTAAACATCTGTGTCCACACTCGTGCTTTTATGATGACAGCAGGTATGAAATATGTTCAGCAGAGCAGTGATAAGGGAAAAGCTGTATTTCTAACCTGCAGCTGGATATTTTCTTTTAATAGAGTAACTCATAAAATCTGTACAGAAATGTTAAAAAAAACCCGTTGCCATTTCCATAAATCAAGATAAAATTCAATGTGAACAGCTTTGTAGACTTCATCTAAAGAAAAGAAAACAAAGGGCTCCTGCATTGATACAGTTCTGTACATATATAACTTGTTGCTGCCACATAATTGTTTTTCCTATTTTCATACTTTATTAATACGAGATCATAATTAACAGACTAGGAAAGCAAACTGCCTTATCTGGTTACTAACTTGTTAACCCCAATTTTGCGCTTGGTGGGCACCATAATCTAATAACATCTCCCAGCCCACCTTATTGTTCAAAGGCTCAGATGTAGAGCTGTAGTCTGCTGCTCGACTCGTTCTCCCTCCTGACTGAAGTGCCTGTAGGTTGCTGAAACCCTAAAAACAGAAACAGTTAGCCATTTTGTTAGCAAGCTGAGACAGCCCAGAGCTAGTCCAGATTCAGCTGATGATTACCATGATGGAAACTGAAGAAGAAAGTAATCAAGAAGACCCAACAACAAAATTAATAAAAGGGAAAGATAGTGATGAGACCAGAGAGAATGAAGCGCTTGGTTGGTTTAGACACTCATTCATGCAAAACAAAGATGCAGAGGAGGAAAACCATGCAGAAATAAAAGACAAAGTAAATCATGGCTATAGTTAAAGGAAGTAGCTTAAAGAAAATCTGAAATATTTTCAATTGCAATTTTGTCATAATTATAATTAAAAATGTGAAATTGCAAAGAGGAAAAAAAAAACTATTAATATGATTACACTAAGAACTAGCAGTTCTGTCCTTAATGTAACATAGATTCATTTGAATGACTGGAATATTAATGTTGGACTTTTTAGGATGTTATCCTGCTTCAACCAAAATAAGTAGTGAAGTGAGATCAATGTCCCAATTTCAACTATCTAGTTGTTTCTGTAATAGAAAAAAGTTAAAGGATTTGGATGAAGTCCTCCACCATTATTCCGTCCATTTTTGCAGACAAACCACCACATTATTATGCAACCACCTTGCCTGTCAGTTAGTATAATGTTCTTCATATACTCCAGATGCATCTTGCCATTGGGGATAAACAGGCCAGTCTTTGATTACCGTAATCTAACTAGAACCCATTTTTACAATGGTATGGAAGCAATCCAGTATACATTAACTGTTGAATCTATACTGGATTGCATCAAGACAGGCCTGAACCCTTTTTCTCCAGGATTGTTCATAAAAATCCTACCTTATTTCTCTTCCTCTAAAGGTGGTATTTTTCAAGAAGATGGCCACAAGAAGATTTTGTTAAATGTACAACCTCTTGACGTACATTTAAATAAATCTTAGTAAGGGTCTCATATTCATATTTAATGTAGAGGTTAACACTTTTGTGGAATAGTTAAAAAAAAACAATTAATAAAACCTGTGCTTCAAATTCTTGTTTTTAAGAATTCTTTAAATTCTTTATATGAAAAGAGTAAATAAATAATTAGAAGCTCCAAACTAATATGGCATTCGTGCTTCAGACGAGTGCATGTAAACAACTGATCTAAAGTGCAGTTTGACATTGGAAACCCTCAAAACATAAGTCAAATTTAATCTACGTCAGCTCACTGATAAACAAAGTAAAATGCATTGTTCTTTTCTAGATTATATTATTCTATATCTTATGTGTAAATCACAGCATTTAATTTACATATGTCGTTATTGTTTTGGTATCTATATAACAACCTAATGGTTTTGTAGATTGATTTAATAATAGTAAAAAACAAAATAAACTTTCCTAAACACTCACCAATGACTCAAATCCAAATATTGTACCTATTTAATTTAAATATCCCATGCAAACAAAAATCATCAGAGAAGACTATAGAAACACCAAAGATCCACAAGCCTGGTGCCTTAGACAAGGAGAGCTGTTTTATGTTTAAATCTACTCCTGCAGAGCAAAATCCTTAAAGTGTGAAGCAGAGCAACATTCGGACCTCAGGGGGGAATCGGAATGACAAGAGGCAGACTGACCTTTACATTGAAACTTGAAGCCTACAAATGAACAGTGAGACTAAACAGTGAGAGCGAATGTAAGTGTGCTGGTTATAACGCGAACTGCAGCTGCTGCAGCTCTCTGCATGGCCATCCAGTAAAGAGGCGTTGGGAGGGGGTCTGGCTTACAAGCCTGATGATGGATGAGAAGCTCCATCAGTAATGATGGCTTTTCAGAGGCTCTCACCCAGACAGAAAGAAAGACGGGCCAGAGGCACTGCTGTGTGTAAACAGGTGAGACAGGAGGGAAACAGACCCCCGATGAGAAGGGATTTTCTAGATAAAGTGACACCAAAGTATTCCCACGGGTAAGAAGCTGCAAGCGGTAGCTGTTAAAAATCCTACCAAGACCAATTTTGGAATGATAATGGAAATTCTGACAAGGCCAGCTATGAGGCTGTGGATAGGTGCAACTCAATGAAAGCTCAGAGGAGGAACATATTGGAAGACAAGCCGAACCCAAGAAACTGATTGATGGACAGATGGAATGGGGTGGGGGTATCTGACCTCAGATTGATGACATACTGCAGCTCTTTTAAAGAATCCAAAGACTAAAGACCTAACCGTCTCTAAGGTTGGAAGCATCTTTTAGTTACCTGAGACCTACGTCCTCGATCCACATATGTGCAGATGGGATTATATGCTCCTGTTCCGCACACATACAGGTGGGTCCGGTTCCATGGCTCAATCAGACGGATAAAGTTCCCACATTCCCCCTAGGGGAAAAAATAACAGGATTAGAAACACGGCTTAAAAACGTCAAAAATGAGATGTAAAAAACAAAACAAAACAAAAAATATGAACATTAGATTTAATATCCCAGATAATTTTGTAAATAAGTCTCATTCCTTGACAAAAAAATAGTTAAGAAAATAACTTTGTAGGTCCAATATCATCCTTGCTGTTGTCACCCTGTCATCCAGGGTTCTCTAAATCTAGAACATTTGCTTTATTAAAAAATGTCCATGTTAAAGGAGAAGGTGACCATAGAAAGGAGCATAGACAGAAATAACCATTGACCAACATGTTGCAACAAAGCTCTTTTTGTTGTGTGTTCTTTTACATTGTTGATCAAATAAACAATTCCTTTCACCAGTTTTTAAGGCAGCTGTTCATGATATGATAACACATTATTAAAGACATCTAAAAAAAAAGAATAATAATGAAAGAAAAAAGAATAAGAAGTAATAAAGATACACTAAAAACTGAACGCATAAAGAACTCTAAAAATCTATTTAAACAATATTGAGACCTTGATTATTTAAGAAAATTATCAACTTCATTATAAGCCTTTGCTGTTATCTTTGTTTTTGTCATATATAAATATTGCACTTATTTTTCTTTTTAGTATATCTTTAAAAACATTTTTTTCAAGCTTTATAAATGGGATTTGTAATAACAAAAGGAAGAAATAGTGTTCTTTTTGATAACAATTACCTAACTTCTTAAGTAAATGTTCAAGTATTTATCCTAAAATAAAAAAACATAATTTTTTTCCTTCCTTTTCTCTTTATTTCTTTTTAGCATCTTATTCAAATGTCAACTGTTTTCTTGTTCAGTCATGTTATCAGGGTATTACAGAATGTTTTCAGCATGTGGGTCTACACTGTTTTTATTCAATTTACCATGTAAAATAAACACATTTCAAAAGTTTTCCCACCTAAACCACTGTGTGTCAACCCTTTTCTTTTGACCACTTGGTTTTTCCACGTCAGGATTTTTATCCACTGAAAGTACAATGCCACAGGAATAATCTGGAAAACCCACATCTACATTTTCTGTTGGTTGGCTTCCATTTTGCTGCTCTTGCTGCTTCACACCAGACCACAGTGAAAGAGTGAAAATGTTTCCAAACATCACATAAGCATGTAGCCGAAACCAGGGAAATTCAGTGCCTGTGGGATGGGGAATGTATTTTCATAAAGGATCTGAGGTTAAGCACAATTCAAACTTAACAAATAATATACATTTTGGTTTGACCGCACAGAGAAAATAGTGGTTTTACAGTTAAAACGGTTTATGATGCTACTGTATGTTTTTAGGAAATAATTGTGCCTTTTAAATGTTTGTAATTGTAGTACAGACAAAGAGCTGCTGTTGCTGCTGATGTTGCTACTGCTACACAGATTCATTCATCAAGGGTGGCCAGCTGTCTCTGGCTTCAGCCAGCAGCTCATGTCTCCTGCCACTGAAATGAAGATATGTGTTCAGATTTGTCCATCATGTTTTTTGCTGTTGACAGCTGGTGGAAAAAAAAATGATGCGCAAAGCAAAAAGAAATAGTAGAAATGATGGGGGAGGGATAGGCTATTTTGGCAGATACTTGCCAAACAACAGATGAATGAGTTTGAGGTTTCAGAAGATGTTTTTCTGTGCGTGTGGGTTTCTACACGTGGGTCAGTGCGCAATATTCCCTGCACAGTTCTGCTTCTCTACGGTGAGCACAGCAGGAGTTATTGCCTTAGACCTGAGCCGATGCCTAACGCCAAATTCATCTTGAATTGTCATGTGCAACTTGCACTACAATCGCCGTGAAAATTGCTTTTTATGCACAAATATTCAGCTAAGCTGTGAGGGAAATCAAATAAGGACAAATGCACACAGCAGTTGGATAAACGGCAGCACCAGCCTTATCGTTTCATATGGGGCTCATCGCTTGTCCAAACCTCTTCCTCTAAACCCTGACAAAACATGAGTGGGTTTCGGTACTGTAGGTGTGGTGGTGCAATGTGTGGACCAAATCAAAAGAGATGGTTCTAGGATTTCTTTGTATGATTTCCTGTGTCCCTAGTGGGGGCTGTGCTGGCGATGGCTGTGTTTGAATGTCTAAGTCTTATTAACACTTCAGACGGGACTGTCGCCTCAGTCAGCCAATTCATTTTGTCTGCTCGTCTGGACAACAAAGGGTAAAATAATTACAGAGCAGGACGAAAGGCTAAAAAAACGGAGAAAAGAAAACACATTAAAACATCTGTCGGAGATGTAGCGACAGAAAAGCAAGAAATGCTTTCGGGGGAGAAACGTTGCAAGTTTTGAGTCCCTGCAAGAGCTTAATTGGTGGCAGCTGTATGCAATCAGCAATCAGGGATGCAAAGACGGTAAATAAGAGCGTCATAGTGAGAAGCACGCTGGGAAGGGCTTAGAAATGTCCCCTAATGACCCAAGTGCAGCATTTAAAATGGCACATGAGCATCAATAAAAAGTTCACTGAAACCGTCTTCATTTTATCAGCAGTTATGAAGAAAAACATCTTGGAAAATTAAAATAAGACTTGCAGGTTTCCTGTTAAGAGACAGGGTCTTTCAAAGCATTTCAAAACATAATGATAAAAAGAAATATTTTATTGAGATGCTATGTGAAAGGAAAAAACTCAGTTTTGCATAATTGTGAGGTTAAAGTAAAATAATATATGGCAATCAAAATTTGCACAAATAAAAAATGTAGAAAACTGTGGAGTGGTTTTGTAGTCAGTCCTCCTGAGTCAAATGCTGTGACACCACCTGTCAATCAGTCACTACCAACTAACCAGTCAGAGATAGCGATTTGTCTTGAAGAGAAACGCTCCCTACCTACAGGAGCAGCTGCTTGTTTCTCTCTGACAACACTTGGGATTTTGCACTATGAATTTACAGAGGACCTGGGAGTTTTGTAAAAAAAAAAAAAAGACATCTAATAAATGGGTAAATCATGTTAGAGGACAATAAACATTTCTGACACAAGAAGTGTTTAGAGGGTGAAACTGTCTTATTTACAAAACCAAAGAAGAGTCTTAGAAAATGGCATCCTGTCAACCACAAGATAAGCTGAACCCAACAGATTTTTTCATCTTTAGGTAAGGTAACAAGCTAATCTTCCGTTTTTATTGCCAAAATTACACAGTTAGCTGATATTTACCTTAAAAAAGCCCCGCTTTGCTTAACTGATCATGAAACCCATGGTATTAGACTACATTATGGGGCTCAAATATTCATACACAGCCTGATTATATACGTAATAAAACATACTTTCGACTTTCACCTTGTCCTTTATGTACATCATTCACTGACCTACTATTATGTAACTATAAAATGCATGGGGCCCAATTTCCTTACTGACAGCCACAGTGACTTTGTGTCAGTCTTTCTCAAAGAGAACCAACACTTATTCTGTTGACAGATCCCTCAACATGAGCTTTCTGGGATGTTGGAGGATTCTATGAAAAAGCTCTGATTGACTTGTATGTCAAAGTAGGAAATCATATATTGATAGGTTTCCAGCTGTGCAACACTTTTTGCAAAGGATGGATTGAAAACCTGTATTTCTATATGCTAGTCCTGCTTTCTCACTGGCCTGTGTAATTGTTTTATTTTGTCTTCATGATCCTCTGAAGGCTTTGCTCCATTTGTATTGAGATTAAATTAAACACAGATGGAGTATGCCTGCAAAAGACCCTTAGCTGCAGATTTTATGTACAGTTATCAAACCAAATAGTTTTTTTTCTTACACTAAAAATTCTGATTACTTTGTGTTGGCCTAACATATTAACTCACAGTGAAACCCAGTGAGTGTTGTTCTTATTTAACAAAATAGCAAAAAAAGTTTAATGAAAATAATGGTGGTTGATTGAGCAAGAATGCAACATTGACCTTTATGTTACAAAAAAAAGAAAAAAAAAAAGAAGAAAAAAAAAGCTTAGTTACCCGAAGCATAACTCAGTTTTGGCAGCAATCAAATTAAGTAAAATTGCTTCCTGGCTGCAAATTAAAATATAATTCTAGAGTTTAGTCAGATCTAACAGAGCCAGTACAACGTCATGATGAAGTCACTTACATTGGTGTCTTTCCCAGACAAGATGCATTCAGTCTTCCTCTGGGATGCAACAGGCCAGTGGATCTGTCAGGAAAAGGAAAACTGTAAACCCAAGCTGTTCCCTTCCACTTTATTTGTGTCAATGGAATGTTTCTTACAATTAGCGGCTCCTTGTTGATGTCATGCAGATCCAGAGACAGGATGTAATCTTTGCTTCCCACATACATGCGATCATGGTCCTCATCCATGCGCAGGATCCGATAGTCGGTTGAGTTGAGCAGAAAGGAGAAGTGATGAGCAGTACCGGTAGACCTTAGCTCTATAAAAAAGGAAACATAGATTTGTTTGAGCTCTGCCTGTAATTAAAAGAAAATCAGCAGAAACAAACTTGTGTAAAAGCCACAAAGAGCTGCAATGAAAATAGAAAACCCCTTTATATGCTAATGTTGATTTGATATAGTATGCTAATCATTCACATGCTACCGTCTTACACTCAGAAATTAATTTATGAGAGCTGTTGGGTCTTCCCCTCCCCCAATGACATCCTGCTTTAATGTGGTTAAGGATGGACTAAATCTGGTTATTGACAGGCTTGACAAAGACAAGTAGTAAGTTACTCTGCAGAGACTGAAACTAATGGCAAAATAAAATAGTTGGACTGGTCGATGAATTATGACAACTGCCAGAAGTCATGGCATATCTTAAATAACAAAAGGTCAGATATTTAATAAAGTTCAGCGTCTGGCCGTCTGAGCTTTGACCTTCAAATTAGAGCTTCTGGACTTAAAAAAGAGAAGGGCTTTGTTTTTAATTTGCTTGATTTTATGGGTAAAACTCTGTTCTGGTTTCTTATGTTTGAAATTGACTTTTTGTTGGAAGAAATAAAAGTAAAATTGGGGATTCAAGGATTTTTTTCTCTTAGTTTCTCCATCCTAGAAATCATTTAGCGCTCTCATCAATACAGATAACATATGCAGAAAACAGGACCTAAATAAAATTAAATATTTTACACCTGGATATTGGGATTATTACAGCAAACGTGGTGTTAAAATGTGGGTTCCAATGTGTAAGGGGTATCCACATTTTGGGGGCCAGGAAAACTGCCAGCACAGATGGTGAGGTGAGAAATTGAAGCCAGAGTGCATCATAACTCCGCCCTGACATTAATTTTCACTTCATATGAAACTTTAAACCTTAGATTAAGTTTGTTGGATCCAAAACCTGTAGTTTGATATGTTATTGCACTGCTAAGCTTTAACTACACATGTCGACCTGTCATATAAATGCGAGAAGGTACATAAACCAGATTAAATATTAGATCAGATTTTAAAGTTCCTGCATTAGTTAAACATTTTCTGGCTACAAACCAATTTAGACTCTAGAGAGATGCGATCTTTTAAGGTGAACAAACTGGAAATTAAAATGGGAGAAAAAAAAACTTTAAAAACCAATATAAAAACAAGTTTGACATCCCCTGCTCTAGAGTATATCTCTTAGATTTAGGTGCTGAACAAGATCCTGTATTGGAGACTGCCCTGCCAGACTCCTATTTAATGTTTATCTGCTTTCATTTAGCTTCTATCATGAGTCTCGTTCCTCTGAAGCACTTTGAATTGTCTATGTACTGAATAGTACTATATAAATATATTCACCTTGCCTAAAAAGTGAGAAATTGACTAAACTAACTAGGGCTGAAACAATGAATCGATTAATTGTGATTAGTCAATTATAGAAATAATCGTCAAGTAATTTAGTAATCGATTAATTACTAACTGGAGTATAAAGACTCTAAAACAGACAGAGCAACCTATTCATTGCAGTAGTTATACCAAGATTGTAAAATATATATAAAAACATTTTGCATTTAAGATAAACATTTTTTTTTCCATCTATCAATATGCTCTATCCAGAACCTCTCAAGTGGAAAAGTTTGAGTTTCACCTGGTTTCGTTTCGAAAAAAGTCTTCTTTAAGGAACCTCTTGCTATCCGATTATTAATCGATAAATGGAAAAAATAATTGACAGATTAATCGATTTTTAAACTAATCGTTAGTTGCATCCCTAAAAAACGAATCAAAGCTACCTACTTACTAAATAAAAAGTCCAAAGCGGAAGAGATCTTAAAGCACATTCGGCTTTCTCTTGATTAGAAGCAGACACATGCCTCTCTGCAGCCAAGTGTGATTTTTTTTACTGGCAATGGAAAACGGCTCAAAAGAACATGTAAAGGACCTTCATCAACCAGAAGGGAGGTCACACACAGAACAGAAGAAAAAGTTCCTCCCCTGCAAGTGAAATGATAAAATATGGCAACCTTAATCCTCATAGTAAAATAAAAACCCATCCAGCTGCTCATGTGCTAAGCCACTTCAGACCCCAACAGGCTGTTCTCACTGTCGAACTTTCTGACATGCAGGTAAAGAAAAAGAAAAGGATATACCTGTCATCCCTGGGAGTTTCATTTAACATTCTGTTTATATATTTATATATTTATCTATCTATATCTCTATCTCTTTATTTATTATATATATATTGGTCTCCACTCCACTCTCACAGAAGCACACTTGTAAACTTTCTGTTCAGCATACAGCAGTGATGTGGTGACATCAGGATTTAAAAATTCAGCTCTAAGAATAAGAAGATTACTCGCTGAAGCTGGGATTTTGGAGAGTGGTAGCATGAGGGATTCCAGGAAACATTGCCGAAAGTAATCCAGAATTACCGTTTGCAGTTTCATCTCTATTCTGGCTGTACTGCAGCTTCTCTACAGCTGTTGCTTCACATTGAAAAAAAATGCGATCACTGAATATATAATATTTATATATTGATATATGGAGGTAATAAAGCAGGAGTTTCTGACCATTATACATCTTTGCTCTAAGGCCTCACATGTTGTCTAAACAACACTAAAGAACCCGCAATATAGCTGGGCCTTATTAATGTTTTAAAAAAGTGCACAAATTTATATGATACTTTTTTAAACATAAGGGCTTCAATGAATGAAAGGCAGGAGGTTAGCAGTGCTACTAGGTGTGAAAAAAGTGCAGAGCTGTGGAAATCTTGCTTTACATCCAACTAATTTATTTTCAATAATATATATATGTGTCAAACTAAATTGAACAATAAAAAAAAAGTAATTTAACCCAAAATCTCATTGATGCTTAATCCAACCTGAGGTTTTGACAACAGATTTACCATCTCTGTGGTATTATGCCTGAGCTGAAGGTCACAAACTGATTGCTCAACAACCTTCTTTTAGAATTAAGGCCGTCATATTTTACATTCTTTATATATATATATAACCTTTATTCCAGACATAAAATAGTCCATATCATTGGGAAAGAACAATAACAAAAAAAAAAAGAAAAAAGAAATAAAATTAACAAAGAAAACAAGAACAGTAATAAAAAAGCATAAGAGCAGTTATTTGAATGTTTAAGGAAACTTGAGGTATATTTGGTGTCACTATATGTTGGAGTACAAATATAAAGTTTGACACATTTGACATACAAATGGCACATGCATAATTTCAGGTAGTTCTGTGAGAAAGCATAAGAAGTAGATTATATACTTTTTAAAATTCTATCCCTTCTGCACCAAATTAAATGTGTAGCACAAATGGTCACAAAACATATGGTCACAAAATGGAATCTTGCAAGAAAATGCCAACTTGAAACATGAGGATGGCATTGCATTTGTGTTTCTACTTTTTTCATAGCTAAAATTTAATAATGTAGTTACAAAAGTGCAATTATTAAAATGCACCACACCCAAAGAAAACTCCACCTTAATTTATCATGGATTTTATCCTTAATCTCCACTTTATATTCTCAGCAATCCTATTAGAACCCGACAGGGATCTTGTGAAATATCAACTAATTTGAGCCTGATGTTAGAGAAATATTCTAAGATGATGAAGAAAAGTAATTTATCCAAAAACCTTCCCTTATACTTCTTTTTTAGCCCAATGATTTGGACGGATGATAATCCGGATGATAATCCATCCAAAGATAGTGGATGAAAGCAGATTTTGGTGTTTTTAAATCACATTAGATAAATGTGATATAAAAATAAATTTTATATTTCATATTTATCATCTGTGGTTTTCCTGGGTTCAGTTCACAGCCTAGGGTCTTTGTATGGAGTTTGCATGTTCTGTCTAAGCATGCTCTGTTTCTCTCTGGGGACTCCAACCTAATCCCACAGTCTAAGAACATGACTTTTAGGTTAATTGGTGTCTCTAAATTGTCCTGCGATGGAAGGGCAAAATATATTTGCCCATAGACTGCTGGAGATAGCCCCCCCCCTCCCCATGACCCTGGCGGATAAGTGGCAGAAGATGGATAGATGGCTAAAAGAAAAGAGACAGACAGTCCAACTCTGAGGTCACAGCAAACAAAACCTCACAAACAGGTTACATGCTAATTTACAATTAAACAGCTTGCTGCTGGTTTTTTTTATGTAAAATTTCCATTTAAGAACTTAAGTTTCACTCTGTTCAACTATTTAAAGCTTTTGAAAATAATTATTAAATAAACAAGGTAAGATTTATATCCAATTGCACTTATTGTTTTCACTTTTTTACATGGCTACACACCTAAAGTATTGCTTGCTGTATTTTCAAATCTTACTTTTGATGAATGAGAAAGTAAACAAATAATAATCTAAATTTCAAATCAAAGCAGCCTCACATCTTTTTATGGATGTCTAGAACATTTTTTCCTTAAAAAAATAAAGCAAAGTCTGGCAGTTACATCCATATTTAATGATCATTTCATGCATCTTTATCAGAACATGTTTTAATTTTGCAACTCATCAAATATATGAGAATAACGTAGGTGATGTAGTGTGAAACACGACAGAGTTTACATGTAAATTAAGTATGCTGGAGTTGAATGTGTGGAATTAAGATAACTTTTGGTACATATAACATATAAAGGTATTTAATAGTTTTTTGGTTGTGTTTTAAAAAGTTACTGTTTCAAAATTGTCAAAAAAGTGTTAAAATAGAAAATCTGTCATTGCAGTACATTTTGAAACAGAACACCCAAGAAGGAGTTAACCATTTCAGTACACTGATCAAAGCACACTGTCACAATGGAAGTGTTATGCACACTTCACACAGTTTGTGATAGCAGGGAAAGGGCATTTTACATTGTTTGCCTCCCAAACAAGCAGCTGACATAAAGCATCCAATGTTTTACACTAGAGACATGATGCTTCTCTTTGCTGCAGATATGCAGCAGTTGGCAGATCTTTTTTTTTTTCTTAACCTCCTTTTACATTTGTTGGCTGTAAATTTGAGACTGTACCCAGACAAGAGGTGCTGGCAGTACTAGACTAATAAAATATGCTTCTTTCATCATATTTATACCCCAAAACAAAAACAGCTCAAATACTATTTTCTTATTACAAGCTTAAAAAATGCTGATTAACTTTAATAATTAAAGTATGAATTAAAATTATTTTAGATAACTTCCTTTTTGGAAATACAACAGCTCAGAAAATCAGTAAACTTCTTAATTTGTGTTTCTAAAATAGAAAAAAAAATCTATTACAATCTGGATTCAGAATCTTTACAAGAAGGGACATGCTGAAACACATTTCCTTTGAAATCCAGCAGCCCAGCCAGATAAGGAGTATATGATAGTAGTCCACCTCAAAGTGTGTATACACTTTACTGTCAACAATAAGTTATCTCCAAAACAGCATTCCTACATGTTATGGGTCAAAAAAAGAAGCCGTATCAGGCCAAGAGCAATGCTGTGAAACTAACCAAAGCCTTAACATGACGTTAAGCGGCTGAATTTACAACCAGCTGATTGGTCAGCAACTGATGGGGGGACAAATGTTAGGATCTGGTGTGTCTCATATTGCTTTCTCACAAGGTCTTAGTAATGACTACCAGACACAAAGGAAGACACAGAGAATGGTCCTTTATATCCAAAAGTGTCCTCAGATTTTTGTTAAGAATCTGCCTAAAACCAAACCTTGTTAGTGGCAACCGTCTGCACTTTTATCACTTTTTAAAACTGTTCTGCAGCCCATACACTTGGCTGGTGGGTCAAACTTCTAGCTCAGAAAGTGACCCCTTTCATGCAATCTGTATTGAGATAAAGGACGAAGCACCACCCAGAAAACTCTACCACCCCTTTTTATGCCTCTGTAATCCAAGTCCCTTTCTTAGCAGCAGTTTATCCATTGAGTAAAAATAAAAGGGGGTTTTAGGGCGCATGGAGCAGAAAATCCCACATACCTGCCTAGGCATCCATGGCATGCTGAATTCCCTAAATCTGCTCTTGTTCACTTCTGCTTGAAATAGAGGTGTGGCCCTACCTTGCTGAAGCTTGTCTGCAACCAAGCATGCAAGGATGTGCCCCTATAAGTAATTAAATTCATTGAGACAGTCTGGAAAATCTTTGTGATGTTGTAATGGTTGGCTACCATTTAAACTGAAAAAGTCACACTTGAGCTCCTTTGATCACGTAATCTACGTCTTAGAAAGCTTACAGTGATGGTTCAGTATGCTTAGGAATGCCTAAGTGAACTATTGGAGTTTATAAGATTTATTTTTAGGCTATTTGTAACTGCATGCAAACTCTTCTGAAACCATCTTAAAGAGGCATTGCAGAGTTTTTTTTGTTTGTTTTGTTTTTTATAAAACTGCCATCTGTGGCCAAAGCAAAGAACTGCAACAGTCCTCTGCTTGTTCTAGTTTCTCTTTTATTTTAACTTTTTTCATCTTACCAGTAGTTGCCATTGGTGTCTAAGTCGGGCAGAATGTCAGTTGCTTCTGATGATCCACAAAATCTATCTTGAATATATGACATTTAAATCTTTCGGACTCATTTAACATTAACATGTTTAAAATCACATCTGCCGAACAGTGCGAGAATTTCTAACCCGAAGTAATTGGCTACAGGCTTATAGATACATCACCTCTGAACTAATGAGGTGTCAGTCTGCTCATCAAACCATCTTTCAGTCAAATGGATCAAATAAAAAGGCTATTTCAAAGATATAAGTAAAAACTTTCAAGAATGAGCAAAAGAGACAAATACGTTTAACATTTCTCATCAGCCATAGTAAGCATTTTTTTATGTGTATGAAACCATTCCTTTCTGAAAGAGATTGCTTGATTTAGGTTGAATTTATCTATGGTCAGTCTATCTAAAATCTGTATTTGTGTTCACACACCTCTGATGTATTCAGCAAAATACTCTTGGGAGTGCTCCAGTCATCTTTGTCTGCATCTTATGACCAGAAATACTTCCCACACGGCACTAATGGTGTGGTTAGTTGTAGTCAGGGAGCTCAAAAATTCAAATAGGTTCCTTATTAAAGTCAGATTTCTGAATTAGAGAGTGGACAGTCTCCGAGCCTCCTTAAGTTTAATATTCAATAACACTGTTGAATTGTACTGTAGTGAGGAGGAGCAATAAATTATTTAGTTTATATCTTGATAAACCAGCTTAAAACATTTATTTTGAAACCTCTTGTGAATTTATATTACAATATTAGTACATCATTTGAAGAGAAATGCTCTTTATTGGCTTAAACGGTGAATAGCAATAAGGCCATGTGTCTGTGGTGAACATCGCTGTTCACGTAGCCAATATGTTTCAAAACTGTTGTAATAGACTGTAGTGTATGGCCACTATGAGAAATGCATTTAAAAGTCAAATTGGCATTTTTGAATGAAATAATGTTGTGATATACTGTATATTGATGTTTAACTCTTGACCAGCAGGTCTCTTTAACCAATTTAAACTTGCATAAACGTTTAGAAATGGTAACAAAGTTGTTTGACACCCATAAAGCATGGAAAGGAAGTTCAGAGATGAGAATTTATAGCTTGTTATTTTTCAAAACAAACAAGGGCTTACAGAAACCATCCTTTGCAGGCATGAGTTAGGGACCGGTATCAAGTAATATACCAGCGTTTTCAAAAGTTTTGATAAAAATACTTTAAATTTACCAAAAAAACTATTTAAAAAGCAAAGAACTACAATGTTTAAAAGTCAGGAGCACAGTGAAGGTACTAGTTATTACTCTTATTACAATAAAATAATAAGAATTATAACTTCATATTTTCAAAGGGCATGACAGGCCATCCAAGCAGCTAACATATTTTCCTTGTTTCACTTCCAAAAAATGTAAATGAAAAGCAAATATATTAGTCTGTGCACTAGGCAGCTATAATATACTAAACATAGCTTTTTAGATCTACATTTAACCCAAAAATAAAAATTACATATTTTTTACATGATCATAACTATAATCATATCCTTTTAGCGGTATGAATAACAGTTGCCTTTCTGTTTAATTTTTCAAGCAATTATGTCATACTGTACAACCTATATTTTAGATTTGTTGTGTAAGAACAATAATACCATGAAACTGGTATTTTCAATAATGTTTAAGATACTGTTTGAAACTCCTGGTGGCCCAAACTCTAAAAGTTGTGTATCAAGAACAACTTCAGCCTAATGACGCATAAATTTACTGAATTAAATCTGTCCACAAAGAGTCAGCCATACAGAGCAGTTAGTAGAGGTAAGTAAAACCGTTTTTCATGAGTCAATGTCATGTGTTGTGGATTTAAATGATGAATATTAAAGTCCATTTTATCTTTGTTTGAACACAGGAAACAGAGGTCACTGCAGATATTGGAGGTTGAAGAGCAGCAGATATCCTCATCAGCTCAGCCTGTCTCAGTGTTTATCTTTTATGTTTGCCTCAGTTCAGCACCTAATAATCAGCCTCTCTGCACCAAATGCAGTTAGGCCTATTGACTCAGAACACATGTCACTGGAGCTGATTACAGCTTACCTGCGCCTGTCGAGGAGAAATAACTGGCACAGGATAAACGTCTTATCTCCAAGCTTCCGGGAGCTGTCACTCAGAAGCTCTTCACACTCATCTGCCACCAATACTCTGTGTGTTTTGTGAGGAGGATTAAAGCAGAGTTCCCTCATCCTTACATCAAATCAGATGATTCAGGTCCTCCTTTTGGATGAATCAAAAGCATAGAGAGATTGATTTAAGAAGCGCTTTCTCATTTTGAGTGGTAATGAGAGATAAAAAATCAATTTATGCTGTCTTACATGACAGAGAAAGTTAATTAAAGCACAAGGGGGTAGATATGTGGCTCAAATCTGACAGGAAAGGTCAGAAAGTTCCTCTGCTCTGCCTTTGAGGTTTTAAAATATCTGTACAACTGAAATTAATTAAAACAGAATCAACAAGAGATGCATAGATGCTTAGAATATTTCACCTCTTCTTTAACCATTAACACTTACACTGACATAATGCAATAGGTACACTGAAATAAGGTTAGATGAAACTGGTGGTAGAGGTACAACTTCAGAATCCCTCAGAATGCACAGCCAGACAGCTGCCCTTTACAGCTTTGTGGGGCTGTAGGTGAAAGGTTAAAGGACACGACGGGGCTGGGGTGAAAGCTCATCATGGCTTGTCTACTCTGGAGTGAGCTGGGTGGTCACGATGATATTGGACAGGAGCGTTTGAGTAGAAAGTGGAGAGAAGAGAAAATTGTGACAAGGATGATATCCTTGTGACATCACAGATGTTTTGGTTCCTGATAAATAATTTTTATATAGATGTATCCAGGGTGATGCCAACTCCACTTTTCTTTTGTGCCGGTCCAGATTTTGTTCTTTCATCAATGAAGGCAAGAGAGGAAAAGATGCTGTAGGTTCTTTGGGACTTCAGATTATCACACAGACATACAAAATTCTTCCCATTTATTTAAAATAAATATCTATCTGTAATGTCATTTCTGTTATTTATAGTTTTCTCTTGCAAAGAAGTAGATAAAAAAAAGAATGGTGTTGGTTGATGTGTTTATAAACCAAAAAGAGTCGGAGTTCTTAGTCCTTAGTGATAACACATTTTTAAATATGTTATGACTAAGGTGGGAAAAAATTCACATTTTCCAGTTTAGTCAAAGTTAATCAAAAGGCTATTGAATCTTGTCTGGCTGGTTGATTTCACATAGTTTTTTTAATATATACATTAAAATCCTTTCAGTTTCAAAAATAATGACTATGTTGTAAAGTTAACTGTCCCAGAGACACAGATTTTTTAAATCTCTCAAGTTATTGACTAAAGGTTTAACTCTAAAGCAGATCAATTGCGACTGTAGCAAATAAGGTGATTAAAAACTTGACTGATTTATCTCCAATAAGTTTGTACTAAAGTAACAGCTTAATTCCTCATTTACTTACAGTATAGAACCGTGAGAGATCTATCTTCCAATGCAAAAGATATAATTCTTCTTAACAAAAAAAACAAACAAAGAACACACCTAAAATGCTTTTCCATTCAGTTTTCCAGTTGTTTTTCTTATTCTATGTATTTCCCAAAGAGCATGAAATTCTGGGTTGTTTGTTCCCATGTTTTGGTTACAGCTTTATTCCCAGCAGCTTTCTTGGTCTGTGGCTGACTGTTGTATTTACAAATGTTTACACATGCGAGTGAAGGTGGGCCGCTGGTCGTGCTGATACTGCAAGTTGTGCTATAATGATGATGATGAAGCTCTATTTGTTGTTGTAGCTGAGCCATCGCTTGCAGCGGGTCGGTCAGGGCAGCGACGGTGGTCAGTGGTGACAACACAGGTTATAGGGATTATGGAAAGAACTGAATAATGAGACAGGGCGGCATGAATGGTTGAAAAATCCTCCTCTCCCAGGCTGACCTTTGACCTGGCACTTAGAGCAAATACTCTCTCTGTGTCAGCTGTGCCAACACAAAGCCAGATGTAGACCTTTTATTCAGAAGAATCTCTTCATTCCTATTTATAGATCTTCTGCAGACTCCTCGTGTGAATAGAAACAGTGAAGGCTTTGGCTGGCCAACTCTTCTTCTTGCTTTGAGGTGAATCTGATCTGAACAAAAGCCCAGTTTTCAAAAAAAATTCTGTTCCCCTTTACTCAAGGTCATAGCCAGAGCGCTGCTTGCTGGGGGCAATAAGCGGGGGTAATTAGAAGGTAAATTTAGAGAGGCCATTAGCGGCAAGTGTTGAGTCGGAGTCTGTTGGGGACAGCGGGCACCACCACCCTCTCTGGGTGTTCCACTCCGCAGACCGACTTTGACAATCCACTCTATTCCCTGCGGTCATTTTTCACCCGCAACAGCAAATGTTGTGGTAGAGAAGTGAGAAAGGAGGAAGGAGTCCCAAGGGTATAGGAGTCTGACAGCGAACCTAAGAACTTTAATTTATCAAATTAGGCAGGAGAGAGAGAGAGAGAGCCATGGAAACTCTGAGTCGAATTCTAAGAAAGCACCAATCTGCAGCCAAGATGTAGAGAGAGAAGGCTGAAATCCCCCTTTACTGCTGTTGAAAGTAACAAAGCTCACAAAGGCACACAGAGACTCCTAAGTACTAATCATGACTCAGAAGGAGGACACAAAACACCCCTGATTGTCTGCCCAAATACACAAAAACCCTGATTAGGATCTCAACTGCCAGCTTAGGTAATAAAAAGGGATAAATCATTCTAAACAGTTGAATGATTTTGTTTCCCTAAAAATGAAGGGAAACAAAATAATCATCATTCAATACACTGCCAAATAATTAATGGAACAGAAACATGTATGTAAAGGCAAGGAGTTGTGACCAGCCTTTTTAGTTCAAGTTTTACTTAATCTTGACAGTTTTCCAAAAAAAAAAAAAAAAAAGAATGATGAAACTAAAAGCCTGTGGATATGATTTTAGATTCACAGAGTATCATTTTCCCAGATGGAGAGGAGGCAAACAGCTCCAGAGCTTGATGGGAGGGCAGACGGTCCTCCGAAGGAAAACAACAGCAGCAGTTGTTTCAGCTAATTCCTTCAAAAGTTTAACATCTTAGTGCCATAAATGTCAAACAGCTTGAAGACTTGTGTCCCTTAGGAGTAACAAAAAGTGGTAAGAAAGAGAGGTCAGGGTGGTTGGAAGGTCAGAGTAAGCCGATGCTCTTCGCTAACATCATTTTTTACCAAATGAGTGCTTCTGAGCATTCAAGGCTTTTCTGAGTAGCCCAGTCTGGAAATATATATATATATATATAAAAAACAAATAGGAATATCTGAGATGCAAACATTGTGACCTCTGGAAGAAAAAAGACAAGGAGTAGGAATAATCTATGGATTTTTTTAAAAGAAAATTTTTACTTTGTACCAAAGAACACAAAAGAGATAAGCAGGGTTCTCACACATTATGTGAAGAAAAAACAAAAAGGTTTTAACAATATATATATTTTAAAACTAATACTACCATCACTATTCTGGCACAGACAAGAAAAACTGCCTTAGGCATGTATGGTTACAATATTTTCTTACAATTAATTTAACATTGTTATCTGAATACAGAACGAGCCAGACAACCTCAGGATTTGCAAACACATTTTGTCTTTGCTTTGATAATACACAAATAATCAAAATATGTTCTACTCCTAGAGCGTTTACACAACTCCTTAATTGCACGGAACAATCTGTCAAAGCTATTTATTCACCTCAGGATGCTGAATGCTAGAAACAAAGAGGAAAACCACTAGCTGAAATAATAACCTTATGATTTTCTGTCAAATGTTTATCTGACATATATTTATTCATTTTTTTAAATGCAAGACAGTATATTACTGACATTCACATGCTTGATTCCAATAGAGATGTACTAGGAATAGCCACAGTGGTTTAAGAATACCCATTACTTTATTTTTGTAACAAAATTAAGATTTTAATAATCAAAAACTATATTTAAAAATCTGTAATGAATTTGCAACAATCCAGTCTCAAAGAAATGAAACAATAGCCTTTTGTTTAATGTAAAAAGACCCCAAAGCAGTGTTTGCACTTCCAATATATATATTTTTTGTCTGTCAATTTCTATTTTCATAAACAAACACCAGATTATGTCTAAAAAAGCAAGTATTTGAGGCTTCCTCAGTATTTTTTTTTATAGCCAAATGCTTTTAATCTGATGAGCTATTTTTATTTTTAAACCACATTAATGCACAGTCTACTGTGTATATAGTATATAACTATGTACTATACATTGTATATAGTTCATTGTACGTTTTATATTGTATATAGCTATAGATTCTCTATTCTGTATATGTATCTAATTTCTCTGCACCATCAACACCAAGTCAAATTCCTTGTAATTGCAAACCTACTTGCCAATAAACTGCATTCTGATTCTGACTAAACTCCATCTTTAAGAATACAGACTAAGCTCACAACTGACCGTTTAATATTGTTCTATGAGACATACCTCACTATACAGATATATTCTGCATTTTTTTATTACCTTTAGATCCTATACCCTTAGCAGACATATTTTTTTTTTCTTTTGTACTGGACTCCATTGTGGGCATCAGTTGCTTTGTTTTTTTTCCCATGAAAAAAGGGTTTACTTTTTTTTTTTTTTTTTTAACTATACAGTTTAGAAAATGATTGGTATAATGGGTTATTGTCGATCTATAACATTTTATTTCCTTTGGAATTAATAAAGTATTTTTGAATTGAATTGAGAAGAATTTTTTTAGAGATTTCAAATTTTCATTTTCAGTTTTATGTTCCATGAACCAATATACTAATCAGTATGGATATTGCTCAGTGTGGAGAATTTCAATTTTTGGATCAAATTGTTTCCCATAGTCTTCCCTTCTAATTGGAACAACACCAAGAGACCAATCGGTTTCTTTTACACAAACAAGATCCTTCTAATGTAACAAATGTCATTTGAAAATAAACTGATGCTACAGAGCACCAACACCACAATGTTTTCTTCTTTTAAAACGTTTAAGTGAGCCATTAAGTCAGATGACCTTTAAGTACAAATCTTGATTATATCTTAGTTAGAAGTAATGAGGAAATGTATTTATGAATCTATGTATGATTTTCGTGCATTTTGAGCATTTCCAGCAGAAACAAACACCAGTCAGAAATTGCTAAACATATGTTGTCATGCATACATGATTACCTAGATTTACAGAATCCAGTCCTATCTAAAAATCATACCCTTTTAATGCTATTTTTGCTTATCTACAGACTTCCTCTGACACCTTTCCTCCTTTTTTGGCTTGTCTGGTCCTGTCAGGATCCACCAGCCACTGTCTACATACCAGTTTATTGAGATAACAAACACCCCTTTTTATGGTCAAGTCCTTCACTCTTTTCTTTGGCAAAGAGCATGCCACAGGTGGAAGAAGTGTGGGATATGGGGAAAATCCATGACACTGGAGATGGATTTTGCAATAGCTATCAGATTAATACTTCAACCGCATGGAGCATTTTAGTCTTGCTAGAACTGAGAAGGTTGACTTTGCCACATGTAATCAGGACATGGTTTACGCAAACTGCCTGCACATTTGGACACAATTAGAAAAACACAAATTTCAATTTAAGAGAAGCAAACTTTTTCCGCTTTTTTGATAAGTTGCAGGCTTTCTATCGACATCTCTTGAAACGTGTAATTTAAAAACGGTGCATGCCAAAACTCTTAATGTCTTTTCCATGAAGAATTTAAAATTTTTTGTCTTCAGTTACTCTTTATGTATTACTTAACAGAACAACAGAGCCATCTATCAATTAAAAGAAAAAGTAGTAGAAGCAAAAACATCTAATGTTTCAGAATTGAAAATGCGTTTTTTTTTTTTTTTTTTTTCTGGTAAATTGAATTTCTATATCAGCTACAAAATAATTTCATTTTTCTAAAGATTACTTAGCTTGTCCCTCTGAGCAGTTTAATTTTCCAACATTGAATTTATTTTGCTGTTACACTTTGTTAAATGTTTATAGCTTATCGATATTTTATCAGTCTAATGCTAATTTAACAAAACAAACAACAAAAAAAAAAAACAGGGCCTACTGTATGTATGTAACATGTTTGTCCCAAATGATACAACACATACAACATGATGAATAGTATGTATATTGATTCCATACTGTAGGTGTAAAGTTGCAGTTATCCTGGTTTTTAACCATCTGCTAACGTTTTCTGTTTTTGAGCTGTATGGTCTGAGTTCCATACCCCTTGTAGGATTATTCAAAGAGGTAATTCAAACAATGGCTAAATTTATCAGGAAATGGATCTTGCCATCCCGCCACTAGGTAAACAGCAAGCCTTTTACACATAAAGACCAAACTTGTAATTGTGAACCAAGAGTCTGCATAGCATAAGGTAACATAGTAATATTATCATAGCTGCAGCTTTTGAGTAGAAGTTCCGTAATTTATATTAGTGGAAAATTACATTTTCAATTTGGGATTCTCATGCTCCTAAATATTTTCCCCAAAAAAGTGTAAAATTTGATTATGCACAGGGAAAAAAATTATTATAAAGGTCCACAATAACAATCATAAACATTGCCTAATAAGCTTTTGATAATCATTTAGAAAGTGAATTTAAACCATTTATTAAGGGTACAGTAAATAGATCAGGTTACCTTGCAATGTTTTTCCCTAACCCTAAAATCATTGGATTTAAGACCTTAACCTTGCCTTTATTTTTTATTTAATTATCCCTGTCGTATTGGACTTACCTTTAACACTTCAAACAGAGTAAATTTGCAAAGTAAAATGCAATGAAGTGAAATCAATAAAAATGTGAGACCACTTTTGTAATTATGTGTAGCTAAAATTCATATTGCAATATATATATATATATATATATATATATATATATATATATATATAT